>NW_002987244.1:48094-64481 GCF_000006295.1 Pediculus humanus corporis | reverse complement strand
AAAAAAAAAAAAAAAAAAAAAAATACGGATATCTAGGAAAATGAAATTGATTTCAGAAAAACTGGAAACATTCGGCCAACGGTCGGGCCATTGAGAGGTCGCGACAGACACAGTTATAATGTATTCAAAAAAAAAGCTAAACCTCCTAGAGGAATGCATATTGACCATGAAGATTTGGTTTCTTTGGCTTCGCAACATTCTCAAATTTTATTTAATAATTTAGATCGTGAAATATCTTTTCTTAAGCGTCAGGTAAAAAAAAAAAAAAAAAAAAATAAGATTCTCTTTCTACGTCTATTTTCTATATAATATTAATATCACACATCAAAGATTTTAAAAGATGTACTTATGCGTGCGTGCGTGCGTACATACATACATGCAACACACAAGACTACGTGTACACACACGTGTATATATATATACGTGATAAAAAATTTTTTTTCTTTTTAATTTCAGGTCCAAAATAACAAGCAAACGTTGAGTAGTATGAAAAGGAAATTAAATGAAAACATTCAAGAATTGCGTCCTCCGGAAAATATATCCCGTATTAATTCTCGTTGGACAAACGAAGAACTTATGTTAGCCGTTCAAGGTAAGAAGTTAAATTTATACATGCAATGTCTTTTTTTTTCTAAATGGCTGAAGAAAAAAAAATTTTAAATTGTTCAGGAGTGAGAAAACACGGGAAAAATTTTAAAGCAATCGCCGAAATAATCGGAACTAAAACGGAAGCCCACGTTCGTAATTTCTTTGTGACGTATAAAAAAAAATACAATCTTGATGTTGTACTAAAAGAATTCGAAGCAGAAAACGGACTTATCGATTTGTCTGAAGAAAAAGATGAAAAAAAGGAAGAAAAAATTAATTCGGAAAAAAATTAATTTTTCTTTCAACAAACAAAAAAATTTTTTTTTTTTTTTTAGGTAATTTTAGCTTTCAAAAAAAAAAAAAAAAAAAAAATTTCAGTAGCTCATTTTTTTTTTTTTTTTTTTTTTTTTTGCGTGGGCATAAGTGAAATTAAATATGAATATGAAAAGGGAAAAATTAATTTATTTTTAATTTACGGTTGTTTGTCATCGCGTTTACAAGTATTTTACATTTGGTTTTTTTTTTTCGGCGGGAAATTGATGAAACAAAAATTTTTTTTACCAGAAATGCCTTTAAAACGTAAATGATTACATAAAATATAACAAATAATTAAAATCCTACACCTACAACATAATTATTTAAACTTAAAAAAATGTTTTCGGTTTTTTTTTTATAATGGAATTTTTAATTATAATTTTTATTGTTTGAATGTATTACGTTTGTGTATTATTTAATAATTGATTTTATTTATAGGCTATTTGTGTGCAATTTGTATAAAAAAAAAAAAAAAAAAAAATCCTCGATGAATAGTCTATCAATCATTTATTATTATTATTATTATTATGAAGAAACAAATTAATGAATGTTTGTTTGTTTGTATGTATGTATGTATGCATGATATGAAGCGTAAACAAACAAAATGAGTGTATATATATATATATATATTTATAAAAAAATTGCTTATAACCGTTTAAAAAAAAAAAAAAAATTGATTTGAGTTTTATTTAATATTTTATTTATGAGCAGCACAATCATTAAAAAAAAGATTTTTTTCAAAATCTCTCTTATAATGAATTATTATTATTATTTATTTTATTTTTCTCGAATCCTTTTAAAAATTTTTTTTTTTTTTTTTTTTTATTAACAAGTTTGTTTCACTTTATAAATGAAATTATCAAAAATTATTTTTTCCAATCGGTAAAATCGGTCGTTATTATTATTATTATTATTATTATTATTATTATGTTTTTATTTATTAATAATTTTGTTTTAAAAGGATTATTAATGGAGGGATATTAATAACAAAATTCTAACCGGGATTCCCCATTCCTCTCCATTCATTTCCGGGATGTGAGTTTTTCATTGATTGACAAAACCTAATCCTGATTTTTGGTTAGGCGATTTTATTATTATCATTTTTTTTGCAATAAGGAGTTCAATTATGACGTCATTGTGGAAAAATAAGGTTTTTCCAACTCTTTTTGTTTTAAAAATACTCAAAGTTTTGTATTTAATGTATTATTATTTATAGATTTTGCACTAATAAAAAAAAAATAATTAATTTTTATTAAAATGTAATTAATATCATTACAAATAATTTCTAATAATAATAATAATAATATTAATAAAGAATATTTTTGATCAAGGGTGCAAGGGATGAGATTTAAGGTTTGTTACTCAATGGGGGGATTTAAAAAAAAAAAAACAATTATAAAAACCAATTTTATATATATTATTAACTATTTTCTTAAAAGTTATTTAAAAATAGTTAAACAAAAACAATAATGAATATTATAAACATAATAATGTTTAAATAAAATTGAGAACCATTAAATAAATACATAAATAAAATTGGGGGAAAAACAAAATAATTCACTGATAATTTTTATAACAAATTCTTTTTTATACAATAATTTTTTTTTTTTTTTTAATCAAAGACAATGAATTATTTTTAAATAAGTTATATTATAATTAATTATAATAAAATTTTTAAATTGTGGTGATGGGGAAGGGGGGGATTACACGTATTGGAAAGTGTAAAAAGTGAAAGGAAGATTTGTGATGATGGTTTTTTTTTTTAACATGAAATTTCCATGCTTTTATTTATTACATGGAAAATTATTTTTATTTTCTTTTCACCGATGAAATATCTTTTAATTTTCCAGTTTTTTTATGAGAAACAACCGTTATCCCGGGGAGTTTGTATTTATTTTTAACATTATTTATTCTACTTTGACAACTTTTATTAAAACTTTTATTTTTTCCCGTTTCTTTAATCTCAGTTTTTATTTTTTTGTGACAGGAACTAGATTCAGATTCTTCTAGAATTTCTATGTCGGAATCATTTCGTTCTTTAAATAATTTTTTTTCATCACTTAAACTAATTCCTGTTTGAGTTTTCCAATCCTCATATTTTTTTAATAGATTACTATCAAGATCTTTTAATAAATTTATTGTTTTTTCATTTAGGTTATGAAGTTTATTTACTCGTGATACAATCAAACTTTCTTCGGATAATTTTGTTTTTAAATTTATATTTTCTTTTAACAGTAAAAATTTATCATATATTGTTTTTGATAATTTAAGAGAATCCATTAGAATTTCATCAACAAATGTCGAACATGTTTTATTATTTAATGAGTTAAAATTAGGCTCTGGTAAATTATGTTCGAGAGTTGATAATTTTTTTTCTTCCTGCATTAATTTTACATATTGTATTTTACCATCGGGAAGTGTGATTTTCAATACTAATCCTTGTACATCATTTGGAACTGTAACCGTTGTTATATCAGATGGTGCATTTAAACTTGATGTCGGATTAATTAGCAAGACTTTTGGCGTGTGATGAGATTTATTGGAATCATTTTGTATGGGTGATTTGATATGTTTTAATGTTGTTCTGGATCCTGGAGGAGTTATCAATGTTTCACCGTGTAATACGGGACTTTGAATGGTTTGAGTTGGAGGGATTGAAGAGTTTAAATTTTTTGTATAGTTGTCTAAAATAAAATTTCTTAATATTGTATTTTCCGGTGTGTGATTTGACGATTGTATTTTAATCAAATCCGGTTTCTCATTCTTGTTAATGTTTATTTTATTTCTTTTCGAATTTCGATTCATTAAATTTTTTGTTTCGTTTTTAGATTTTAATAAGAGGTTATTTTTTAAAATGGATTGGTCGTTTTGAGTTGTAGCTTTTGAATGGAGCGCGTTACATTTTTTATTATTTAATTGCATAAAAACGATTTTAGGTATGGTATTGATTTTAATTTGTTTTTGCGTCAATATTTCATTGTTTTCAATTAACGTTTTAACCTCTTTATCCGGTTTACTGCAACAAACAGATGTATCTTTTAGAGAGGCACTTGGGTCAGACTTCTGTAATTTTATGAATTCCGTTAATGCCCTACAAACAGCTCTATGTGGCCATAAAGGCTTCTGAGCACAGCAAAAACAAGCCCATTCTGTCGCATTTTGTATCGATTTTAATAATGAATTCCCAAAATTTCTCCTTATGCATTTCTGTAAAATATAAAAATTACATTAATTTATGTAAGTAAAAAAGTTAAGTATAGAATTATTTTTAATAAGGACATTTCAAAAAATAATATGTATCGAAAATTTTATATGAATCGAAAATAAGTTTTATTTATGTTTTGTTAAACATTTTTTTGAATTTTTATCGATTTTATTTTCAATAACAATAAAAAATTTTTGTGTGCAGATGTAATAATTACTTATAGAAATCTTTAATTTATTTAAATAAATTTAAAACAGTATATTAATTGTTATCAGTTGTCTGCACCATTTCTTACAATTAAAAGTAAATATAAAAATTACCTTGCAAAAAACTTTTTGGCAAAAATTACAACAAATTAAATTTCCACCTTGACCACACCATCTACAATATGTTTCACTATTATCACTGTTATCACAGGGAAAATTTCCATCTCCATAAAATCTAGAACATGATTTACATGCTAAAACTTTTAGCATCTTATGTACACTAATTTTGCTTCAACATTTAAACTGCAACCCAAATGTTTGTTACATATTGTGCAATGAAGTTTGCAAAGCCTCACATTTGATATATCTGAAAAATTAAATAAAATATTTTTTCAGTCAATAAAAATAAGGAATAAATAAAAAGAACATATCAAAAGAAATTATTATTGATTATTTATTGAATTAATTCAATAAATAATACATAATTCAAAAATAAAATAAATTCTGTGATGTTATAAAACATCATTGTTTTGAGTTTTTTTTTTTTTTATTATTATCAAAGCTATAATTTTTTTAATGAGGCTATTCAATCTCAATAATTAAAAAAATGACAAATATGTATTAGTTAAATAAACTATATAAAAAATATATAACTTAAAAAATATTTTAAGTAAAATTATATAAAAATGTTTTTAAATATTAACCTTTAAAACATGCTTTGTAAAAATCCATTTCTTCTTTTTTTAGTTTTAAAGCATCATTTGGGTTATCTTTTTGAACAAAAACATGTTTAGTGTATTCTGGTTTAAAAAGTTTTTTGAGAAATTTAGTCATTAATATTTTATCTGTATAACTACTACTGTTAACATCAACTGAAGGAATAATATTTGTTTTTAATTTTGGGGCAACACAACTGGATAAAAAATTGTTCTCAGTAGTATTAACAGGATACATTTGTACAGGTAATACTTCTTTGACATTTTCTGACACTGCAGCTAAGCATTTATTTCCTGATGTAACTACTACTGAATTTGCTTCGGGCACTGGTATTTTTAATGTTGTATTAGGAATTTCTTTTGGAATAAGCAAACTATTCCCAGCATTTCTATAATTAAAAGTTTGCATTTGCAGATCAAAAGTAGGTATAGGTGGTAATTTTCTAGAACTGACAATGGTTTCTTCATTTTTAGGAATATCAATTTCTATGTCATCCTCTTTCATTTCAACTTCTAATATTGAATCGAGGAATTGCGAACTAAAATCCGTATATTCTTCGCTATCCACCATTGTACATGAAATTATTTAACTTTTGAGTTATCAAAAATTACACTTAAACTTGATTTTAATTTATTTTAAGTACATTAATTAACAAAAATTATAGAGTTCACTCAAATATAATTTGAAGAAAAAACAGGTCACTCACTTAGAAAAGCGGAAATAATAAATGCCTCCTTGAGTTTCTTAAAGCTTTCTGCTTATTTTGAAAATGACGTCCCTCGACTCAAGGATTTGCGATACACCTGGATGCAGTTCTGTTGCAAAATTACAATGTCCTTCTTGTATAAAGCTTGGGATTCAAGGTTCTTTTTTTTGCTCACAGGTTTGTCCTTACCCATCGTATTTTAAAATATTTATTTATAAGTGGTAATTTAGGGAAAAAGTGTGAAACTTCTAACCAACGGTTTTCTTCAAAATTCATATTAAATATTAATTTAATTAATTAAATACAATTTTTTTTTTTTGAATATATTGTATTTAAAAATTTATTTATTAAATTTTTAGATTTTAATAAAAAAATAAAATTACAGGATTGTTTCAAGGGAACTTGGAAAAGCCATAAACTTCTTCATAAAATTGCAAGTAAGTGTTCCCTTAATTTTTCTTATAATTACTTTGAATTTAATATATTTTTTTAAACTTTCACTTTTAGAAATGATAACTTATTTTTTTTATGTTTATTCTTTTAATTTTATTCAATTTTTTTTATTAAAAAAAAAATTTTGTAATGTCTTGCATAATTTAAAAAATGATTACAATCATTAATTTACTCTGCCATGTGATTAACTTGAAAAGTTAAATAATTTATATAGTTTTATAGAGCCACATATTTTTAATATTAAATTTATTTATACTTTTTTTTTTTGCAGAAGGTGCTAATAGTTCAATATCTCAAGATGATTCATACACTCCATGGCCTAATTATAAATTCACAGGAAAACTTAGACCATATCCTCAAACATCTTGTAGAATAGTACCCCCCACGATACCGAGGCCTGATTATGCTGATCATCCAACAGGTTCTCCCATTAGTGAACTTGCTTCTAAAGGGTCAGCTCAGATTAAAATATTAAATGATGAAGAAATAGAAGGAATGAAAGTTGCATGCAAGGTATTTTTGTATTTTATGAATGGTTTGAGTAAAAAATTAAAATTATTTACTAAATTTAAATTTTATTTCAAGCTTGGTAGGGAAGTTTTGGAGGAAGCAGCAAAAATTATCAAGGTTGGTGTAACCACTGATGAAATTGATAAAATAGTTCATGAAGCTTGCATTGAAAGAGAATGCTATCCATCTCCATTGAATTATTATCAATTTCCAAAATCTTGTTGTACTTCTATAAATGAGGTTATTTGCCATGGAATCCCCGATTTAAGGCCTCTGCAAGATGGAGATATATGTAATGGTAAGTTTTTAATAATAATAAAATTATAAATTTGCATAAAATAAATTGCTTTAAATGTTTCAACTTTAGTTAGTGAACTTTGAAAAATTTTTGCTGTTTTTTTTTTTTAATTAATTTTTGTATCAATTATTTCTTTTAGTCGATGTAACTGTATATCATAGGGGTTATCACGGCGATTTAAATGAAACATTTTTAGTTGGGGATGTTCCGGAAATCGGTAGAAAGCTGACAAAAATTACTTGGGAATGCCTTCAAAAAGGAATTGAGCAGGTAGTATTTATCTCATTTTAAAAATTAAACAAAATCTCAAAAAAAAATTATATTTTTATTTTTTTATGCTTTTAATTTGTTTTTAATAAAGTAAGTTGTATTTAAAAAGTTACTGATTGTTTAAGGCTATAAAATACATCATTAATAAAAAATATTAAATGTATGCTAAACTGTTTTAAGAAATGAACAATTTTATTATCCTTACATTTTATCGTTAAAGTTTATTTGGTCATATGTACAAATTTTTTTTCTTTAATAATGTGATTAAAATTGTTTCAGTGAAACCTGGAGAAAAATACAGAGAAATAGGTAATATAATTCAAAAACATGCCCAAGCCAATGGATTTTCTGTTGTTAAAAGTTATTGTGGTCATGGTATTCATAAATTGTTTCACACCGCTCCAAATATACCACATTATGCAAGTAAGGGAATTTATGAGTTTTTTTTTTCAAAATTATTTCACAATTTTTTTTCCTTCTTCTAACTTTTTATTTAATGCAGAAAACAAAGCTGTTGGAATAATGAAACCTGGACATTGTTTTACAATTGAACCAATGATAAGTCAAGGAACGTGGAGGGATGAAATGTGGCCTGATTCTTGGACGGCTGTAACTGCTGATGGTCTTTTATCTGCTCAATTTGAGCAGACGTTATTAGTAACGGATACAGGTGTAGAAATATTAACGAAAAGAATAAGCAACAACGGTCAGCCTTATTTTATGGATAATTGAAAAAAATTTTTGAAATTTATTTTTTGTTATTTTAAATATAATTTTTGTAAATTTTCATTGAAAATATGACTAAATTTTTTAGTTTCAAAAAATTACGTGAATATTATTTTTATAAGTAAAAAAAAAAAGATAATTATTACGACAATCGTTTTCTGTTGACACGAAAAATAAAACGCACAAAAATAACGTTCGAAGCAAATGGTTTTTATAAATTTCAGTTTGAAATTTTGTGATCGACTTTTATACGAATATAATGTACATATTATATTTTTTTAAAATAACTATTACATAAATTGACACAAATAAATTGTAACAGGTAAAAGTTTTAATCATTTTTCTTTTTTTTTTTTTTCAATTAATCTGTGTTCATATTTAATGCATGAACAATGGAAATTTTTAGTACTGAAATGTTGGGATTTTTTTATAAATGTCATTTTAAAATCTGCTCATTACAATATCAAGTCATAAACATGATATTAAAACTTAATATTTACTTAAAATGGGGATTATAATTCAAATTATATGAATTTTACTTAACCTTGAGTAACATAAATTTTGTTTCAATAAAATCACTTTAAAATTAATTTATGTTAACATTCAGAAAATTATTGATATAATTATTAGGGTTCCTACTGTTGTTCGCTTCAAAATCTAGCATTTATATCTCATTTTATCATTTTTCTTCTAAAAATACTTGAATTTTTTTATTTATAATTTTTAAATCAATGTTGAACATCTAAATAGAGAGAAACTAAAAGATTTTGTTGAAGAGTAAGCGATAAAAAAGAAAAATTTTTTTTGTTAAATATAAAAAAAAGGCACCCAAAGTTATATAAATATATATTATATAGGCATAATACTTAATAAATTAAAAGATAATTAATGATAAAAAATATTTATGTAAATATTTTTTAATTTAATACAAAAATGTGGTAGAAAAAAATTTTTTTTTTTCCATACTAATATTTTAAATACATAGTATTTTAAACATTTTTTTTGCACTATTTTAATTGGCAGAGTAATTAAAATATAAATTTAACTAAACATATAACAATGAGATATATTAATGTTATCGAGAATTAAATTTAATATTTCACATAAACATTAGCAAAAAAAATTTAATTCTCACAAAGAAAGAAAATCGATATTATTAAAGATAAAAAAAAAAAATTACATTACTATTCATAGTAGTATAAAATCTTGCAGTAAGGGAAGCAAATGATTCATAATAATAATTAGAACATGATTAAAAAATTTTTTTTCCACTTTGTTCAAATAATTGTGACCAAAATTAATTTTTCTTTTCGTAGTGTGGTTATGAAGTATGAAAATATCCTAAAAAGAAAAAACATTGTGTAATATTACTTAAAAGTTAATTGTATACATTAATAATATTTATTTATATCAATGATACTTCTTACCTATAAAATTATACATTTAAATTCTTTTCTTTTACTTTTGTCCTTTCCTTTTCCAACATTTGATTTGTTTTCTTCTATTTTACGAGACCTTATTTCTCTCATTAAATCAAAAAATACCTGGAATTAAAATCAAAAAATTTTTTTTTTCAGTGAAAAAACAAAAAAAAAAAAACAAATAATAATGATAATTATAAAAAATTATAAATAATTAGCCTTTTAATTTTTTTAAATAGATAATTTTAGTTAACGATTCATTTTAATGATTAATTAATGGAAATAATACAAAGATAATAATGATAAATAACATTGTCTTTATAATTTAAGTCGAGTAATTACTAAGTAGAAAAATTTATGAAGTAAACTAAAAGATTTAAACAAGATTATTATTAATGCACTTTAATTTACAAAAATTATTTTGTTAATAAAACTTTTTTTCAAATCTTTCATTAACCATTTTATTTTTTATTAGTTCAGATTAAGAAGATTTGATTATAAAATCATTTCCCCTATAATAGCTTAAAATACTATATGATTCTAACTTAAAAAATGTTTTTTTTTTTTTTTTACAGGGATAACATCTTATAGTTTGTGTAATACATCTTATAATCAAGAATTTTTTACAACCTGGCTGTTACTTCAAGTTGGACAAAAAAGTGTACGAGTATACATTTTGTGAGGTAAGTCATTAAATTTTTACATTTATCAAATAGTAATAATAACAAAAGCAAACAATGAAAAAATGAAATTATTTACTATAATTAAAGTTAAAGAACCACAAAATGCAATTCCTAACATTTGGTTAAAATTAATATTGTCAAAAATATTTAAATTAGTTTCATAATCTAATATAAACTTCATGAAAGGTTTTTTTTAAAATAATACCTTATCGACATTTTCCCTGGTTTTGGCGGATGTTTCAACATAAGGTACACCCCATTGATCAGCTCTATTTTTTGCTTCAGCATAAGAAACCTTTCTCTTATCCTCTAAATCACACTTATTTCCAACAAGTAAAAATGGAATACTTTCTTCATTTTTCACTCTAAGAATTTGTTCTCTAAAATCTTGAGTTGCTTGGAAGCTATCTTCCTCAGTTATTGAAAAAACAAATAAAAATCCTTCTCCACTTCGAAAATAATTATCTCTGAAACATGCAAGATACATATTAAAATCATTGTAACTAAATTAATAATGATAATCTTCTTTAGTCTTTGAAAAATAACATTAAGTAATTAAAATACTATACAAGGGAATTATTTATAATTGCAAATCAAAACATAATTCATCTTAAAAAAAATGTATATTCATAAGCATACTATAGAATGTATTATCATATGAGAGGAGACATTTTTAAACATTAGTACTTATTAGAACAACACTAAAAAGACATCTTTAGCAAAAAATGTAACCTTGATAATAAGTATTTTTTTTAAAATTAAAATAAATATGTTAATTGAAATAAAAATTTGCATATTCATTTTTAAGAAATTTTATCAAAAATGTACTTTATCAAAACTTTCAAGTTTAAAAATATTTGATTTATAAAAAAAAATTTTATTAACTTTTTCTAGATTTCTATAGAGTAAGAAAACCTTTTTCAATAGAACGATTTAATTCTCAAGCAATTGCATTGATTTTTTTTTAGAATAAGTTTCAAGTAGGAAATATTAAATTTTTGTTAATTTTATCTTGGTGAAATTTTAAAAGTAAATCATTAAAATTAAGTACACCTTATAGCAGCATAATCTTCTTGTCCTGCAGTATCCAAAATATCAATTTGAACATTCTCTGCATCTAATACGACTTTTTTTCTATATGAATCAGCTTTTGTAGGTTCATAATCTTCAACAAATTCATCATACATAAATTGAAGTGTAAGTGCAGATTTTCCTACTCCTCCACTTCCCACCATAATTACTTTATGTAATGCAGGTTGCTGTGTAACTGTTTTTTTGGACATTTTTATTTGGAAGGTGAATATTTGAAACTGAAAATGCATAAAACTATATCTTAACCGCTTTTATTCAATATAAACTTTTTATAATTTTAATTATTTTAAATATCATAATTCCATATTTCGTCAATACGTTGAAGCAGTTTTTTTTTTTTTTTAATTAAGTATTTTTTTTAATAGGTCCTTTTTTTTTTAAAAAAATTGTATTATACTAAATCATTATTAGTTAATACACGTATTAATTTCGTGATCGGCATCAACAAAAAAAAAATTAATGATAAGATACCTGAAATTAAAACAACAGTAAACAAAAGGCGTTGCCTAAATTTATGCAACTGTGCTACCGTTAGTTTACATTTTAAAAGCATCTACAACATAAATAGAAAAATTTATGAAAATAAAATTAAGCCTCACATAAATAAGGTACAAATTTCATTTAAAAAACTTTAAAATAAAAAATGTATAAAATTTTTACTTGTAAGTTTAAAACTTACGTGGTAAAATGTTAAACAGTATGAAGTTTCACATCAAATATCCTTCTTCGATTTAACTGTAATGCCAACTCTTGAACGTTTATTACAAAAAAAAAAAAAAAAATAAATGGCAAATAATAAAAAAAATAACTCGCTCTTTCAATCAATTCAAGAAAATTATAAATTGAACGTTAAAATTTTTATTATATCAATTTTATAATTAAAATTAAAGAAAATTTTAAAAAAAAAAATGTCTTGTTTTTAAAATAATTATTTGTAAAATAATGTAAAATAAAATATAATTTATGTATTAGAGCCTTTTTTTTTTTTTTAAAACAAAGAAAAAGTTTTAAAATTTAATAGCATAAATTTTTAATTAAGGTTTTCATTTTTTTACATCATTATTAATTTTTTTTAAACATATGAGAGGTTTTGTAACATTATTAAATTTGGCAAAACTGTTGAGTCCACCATTCAGGAATGGATGCTTCAACAGCAATAATGTCGTTACGATCAATAACAATTTTAACGTGTAAATTTAGTAAAACATTTTTTAAATTCATTAAAGATTACAGTCTTTAATTAAAAAAAAAAAATGTTAATCATGAAATGGGAACTTTTACTGCTTAGTATTTTATCATTAATTTTATCAAATGGCTTAGGCCCATTAGATGATCCATATAAAATTTTGGGAGCGACAAAATCATTTACTGCACAAGAATTGAGGAAGGCTTATAAAAAACTTGCCAAAGAATGGTACTACTACTATTTATAATTTAAAACAAAAAAAAAAAAAAACACTTTTTTGCATACTTTAAATATTTGCCAATTATACGAACTTTGTTTATTTTTTATGCTTTTTACATAAAATAAGAAAAATTAAATTTCTTTTCTTTTTTTTTTTCACAGGCATCCAGATAAAAATGATGATCCAAAAGCTGCCAGTAAATTTGTTGAAATAACTCAAGCTTATGAGGTGAGATACCAAAATTTTATTCATAAAATTAAAAAAAAAATTATTGTCTCTTCTTTGTTCCAATGCAATTACTTTTTTCAATGAATTAATAATATTTTATACATTTTTCTGTCACAAATATTTATGTAAAGCAATTTGAGTTAAAAGCTTTATTAGAATGATATGATTTGATAAAATATTACTTTATCAGGAAAATATAATTATGTATAATCATTATAATTTTATAATTATTTTTTCAGCTTCTGAGTGATCCGGAACGTAGAAAGGAATATGATCTTCATGGTATTATAAAACCTGATAGTAATCACAAAAATCATCGTCCATATCAATTTGAGGATTTTGATTTATTCGAAGACATATTTACTTTCCCAAATGATTTTCAATATTATAATCACAATCCTAAAATTTTTCTTTATCATAAGTTATCCATCACTGCGAAAGCTTTTGAAAACAATCTATTACCAAAAAGTTATAAAATCCCACACTTACTCCTATTTTATTCAGATTGGTGCATTAAGTGTGTTAAAATTAGTTCTATTTGGAAAAAAATGATAGAAGAATTAGAACCTATAGGAGTTGAAATGGCTACTGTGGATAGTGAAGAGGAAAAATCATTGGCAAAGAAATGTGGAATTTCATTTGTGCCAACATTAATTCTTCTTATTGAAGGAAAAGTTTATACATTTAAAGATCATCAATTTAACATTCAGAGAATTGTAAATTTTATTAAAAGTAAATTTCCATACAAGTTAATTGTTAATGTCAACAATGATAATATAAATACATTTTTAACCGGATGGAAAGATAATAAAGTTCGTGCATTAATATTTGGGAAAAATGAACTTGTGCGTTTACGTTACCTGCTCATGGCCTTTTACTACTTTGAAGAAGTATATTTTGGGTAAGTTTCTTATTTTTTTTTTTTTTTTTATCAATATTCTGGTGTAAATATATTTTTACATATATTTACACCTAAAAATATGCATGTGTTTATGTAAAAATGTCCAAATGTGGAATTACATATTCAAAAAACAAAAAAAAATATATGAGAAAGTCCCATTCGTCCAGGTGTAAACAGAACAAACAGTAGTAATGCTTCTTCCAAATAATTTACTTTAAAGATTTAAACAAAAAGTAACATTTACATGACTGAAAAATTTAATACACTTAAAAAATTTATTCTGTTCTATTCTTGCTAAATTGTTTCTGTTAAAATTGCTTCTTTTTTTTTTAAGAATCAGGTTTTTTTTCTTTAGATCTTTCACATTGGCCTTCTGTACACTTATGTTTTATTGTAGGACAACCTATGACTTCTTCACATCTTCCAGGTTTTTTTTTTTTATATTTCCTTATTTTGAAAGCTGGCTTACAAGGGCATGGCAATTTTTTTTTGTCACAATCACTACTCATGAAATTTTTGCATATGTTATTGGGTAAATTATTCTTAGTTATGGGGCCAACAGTGCCCCAACCATTTATAGATGGTATATGTAAAGCAATTTGTCCAATTTTTTTAAAATTTGCCAACATTTTTTTTTTTTCCACCAAAAAAAAATTTTATTTCATAATTTTTTATTCAAATTTCTTTTTAAAAAATTCAAATTATTTTTTTGTTTTGATAACATTATCCTTTTGAAATTTACGTCAAATTTAAATTTTTAGAATTTTGGAACTTTGTCACTTATAATGAAAAGAGAGAAATTATTATATAAACAATTAATTACTCAATTATACTCTCAATTGATGGAAATAATCTTTCTCGTTAAAAAATTTTTATTTTGTCATGCCCATAATTCAATTTTAATTTCGCTTTCGGTATTAATGCAAGACCTTTAGTATTAAATTATTCAAGTAAAAATTAAAATAATAATTTTTTTTTACGGAAATTAGTATTAAAATAATTGGTTGAGTTTTTAAGGTCTCGCGGTGGCTTAAAAATAACGTTAAAATTTTAAATTTGAATTTATAATCAATAATAATAAGATAAAAATAACGATTTTGTTTGGTAAAGTTTTAAAATAATTGTTTTCGTAGTGTATAATGCGATGCTGTCGACTATCTATAAAATTCGAAATATATTTTTTTTTTAAATTTTTTTAAGTGACAAATGAGTGTTTTAAAATTTTAAATATGGTGTCAATTTAAAAAAAAAAAAAAAAAAAAATCTAAAAGAAAATAATTTTTTTTTGTGATTTCGTTAAACAAATTTTCAAAATTTACCGAATAATGACAGGCAATTGATTGGATAATTTGATTTTATATTTCCGGTTGTTAAATTCGATTGTTTATATTAAATACTCCTCCTTCAGGTTCGTTCAAGTATAATAAATTGTTAAAAATGATAAGACAATTTGCCAATGTTTCTAAGCAAATATTAAGCCATACACGCCATCATCAAGCTCCATTTCGTGCAGAGAAAAAATTTTTACATTCAGATATACAATATTCAATACCTAATGGCCACGTGTCAATTCCTGATTTTTCATTCAAAAACAATTTGTCTTTGGACAGAATTTACAATAGTTTTTTTTTGGAGCCATTCTTAGGTAAAATTAGTTTATCCACATTGGGATTCAGATTAGTTAATTGCAAAAAAGCCAAGGGAAAGGGAAGAAAAAATAATGTATGCCCTAAGCCGAAAAAAGCTACCGGTGCACCTGAATGCCCCGAATGTCCATGTCGTTGCCAAACGCCCATAGAACTGAGCGGTCCTTCCCGGGTACGAATGGACAAAAGTGGTAAAAAAGATAAATACAAAGAAAAAGAAAAAATGATGAAGAAATGTAAAGATGACGAATGTGATTTTTTGGATGAAGAATAGTCAGTCATTAATTCTTAAAATCATGATGACTCCATAAAAAAAAAAAAAAAAAAAAAAAAAATTTGACTTGAATGAATCTTTTTTATAAATAAAAAAAAAAAAATTCAATAAAAAAACTTTTTGTTGGCACAACAAAAATAGTTTTTTCTTTTTTTTCTGATCTTTTTATTATTATCAAAAATTAATTATAATTTTATCACTGATAAAAATATTCTAGAAAGAATTTATTATGATTTTTATTTAGATCATATTGTGAGAATGGGTTAGCTAGGGGTTAATATTGTAGATGTTATTTGCTACCCTTAAAGAAAAAAAATTAATTTTTTATTTTTTAAACATGAATGAAAAGAATTAATAGCTTTATTTAGTTTTTTTTTTTTTTTTTTTTAATGCACTTATTACAAAGTTTATTTTGGTTTTTCCTTAGTTTCACATTTTTCCTTTTTTTTCTTCATTGCAAACGGATGTTTTTTTTGAAGTCTAAACGGTCTGCAACAAGGTGTAATTGTACATTCTTCATCTTCTTTTTCCTCTTTTTTACCATGATTGTTATTGTCATGACAGCAAGGGTCGTTCATTAAAATTGATGTATTATAAACAAAATTACAAGAGTTTGTCTTGTAACCTCTCATTAATAATGAATTTGTAAATTGATAATTTTGATTTCTTGATAGTTTCTTGAACGAACCCCATAAATTATCCGGATTTTCTTTTATGTTTTGTGTGTGCATTAAAAACTTTG
>NW_002987244.1:28516-47359 GCF_000006295.1 Pediculus humanus corporis | reverse complement strand
ATTATTTATTTTGTAAAATAATATAATGATTTTATTTAATCAAAGTAAATAATTTAATGGGATTCAATATAATGTATTTATAAGTTTTTAATAAAAAAATTTTTTTAATGTTTAAAAAGAAAAAAAAAAAAAAGAAAAAAAGAACAAAAAAAAACTAGAACGTCGAATAATTTAAGTGATTTTATTCAATAGTTTTTAAAAAAAATTAGGTAAACTATACAATAATTATTAGGTGAAATAATAATAATAATAATAATGGTATACCGAAGGAAATCAGGGGATTATAATTTTTATTAATTTTTATATGGCTAATATTTATAAAGTGTTTTCCCATAAATTATAATAAAGTGATTAATGCCCTAATTTTACTTAATAAAACTTAAATTATTTAAATATTTATTTATTTATTTTTTATAATACTCGTCACAGGTTTGTTCATCTCAGCGCAAGTGACACGTTAGAAATCCAGAAAAAATTTAGAGTTTCCAGCGAGTTGGACACGTTATTAGTTTTTAACGAAAACATACATCGACCGGTTGCAAGTCTTAGTATGTCCGTAATTCCAGTACAAACAATGAAAGATATAATAACAGCAAATAAGTATTTGATACTACCTCGATTGTCTTCTCAGGTAAAAACGCACAACATTGTTTCTTCTTTAAAATTTTTATTATTTATTTTATGGTATTAATGTATTACAATTTTTTTTTTTTTTTTTGCCTTTCCCGTTGATAGTATTTATTTTTAAGTGTTACCTTTGTTTTGTAAAATTTATTTATTTTTTTCTCTTTAGAAAGTTTTGGATTCTGTATGTCCTGTGGAGTGGACTCAGAGAAGGAAACGACTTTGTGTTGTTTTAATATCAAACAATATTGAAGAACATGATAATTCAAGGGAAGCATTAAGACAATTTGCTCAAGAATCTTCTTTTAGTTCTGAAAGAGTCAGGTTTTCTTATTTGTACCAGGTAAATATTTGAACATGTTATCATAAATTCTGCTAAATTTATTAGATATAAGCTATCTCTATCTTTATTTATCTTTTTATTTTATTGAGATGTATTATTTCGGTAATTCTATATCAATTTATGATTCTAATTAAGGTATAACTTCTTTTTTTTTTTTTTTTTTTTTTTTTTTTTTTCAGGAAAGCCAGCATGAATTTGTCGACTCATTACTTTTGGGCAGTCCTCATGACATTGCTTTAAATGTTGTTATTCTTTGGAGGAGAGATGTTAATCATTTAAAATACGAATGGATGCAAAAAAGTTGGTCAATAAGTAAATCATCTGATGAATGGAATAAAACGAAGCAAAATTTAGAATTAACCATCGACAAGTTACTTAAAGCTGAAGAAACTCTTACTTATGAGGCTATTGTGAAGGTAAGTTTGGTTCAAAAAAAAAAAAAAAGGTGAATTTTTTATTTTATTTTATGTAATGATTTATAAAATCGGAGAAAAATTTATAGGAATTAACAGATGAACAAGCTCAAGGACTATTAAAAAAAATAATTAGTAAATTTTTAATATCTGTCGAAATTTTGAAAGATCAAATAAATAAACAACATTTATTGGCAGCATCTTCGGTGATAGGAACTGTTTTATTTATTATTTTTATGGGATACTTAATGGCGTACCTTGTGTAAGTATTTGACAAATGTGTGAAAATGTTTTCTGTTGTTTCAAGTCGGGTAGAATTCTCTCTTGACTCCTGAAAAGATGATCTCAAAGGCTTTATAATAATTTCAACTATTTTTTTAAGGCAACAAGAAGAGGAAAAAATCAAATTAAATCGAAATCAATATGATTATCAAAGAGTTAACAGTCCGGGAAGTGGAAACGTAAATTACACTCCTCAACTTAGGCTGTACGAATTAAGGTCCGAAAAGTACAACGGAATGGTGAGATTATTAAAACCCGGATGTAGAACTATAGTGCTTTTATTAGATTCCCAATCCAGAAATTCATTGCTTCCAGAATTTCATGCCGCCGTATGGCCGTACAGAAAGTACGTGTGTGTGTGTGTTGTCACTTAAGTAAAAGTCACTTTTCTTCCCTCCAAAATTTATTTAAATTTTTTTAAAAAATAATTTTAATTTCAGGTATAAAACTTTAATGTTTGGTTATATGGTCGTCGATAAAGGATTAGAGTGGTATAAAAGATTGCTTAATTTAAGTTTACCCGAACCTAGAAGTTTAAATATAAATCCGAGAAATTGTATAGGAACCGTACTTTCACTTAATGGCCACAGGAAATACTTTTGTATGTATCATGCCAAACATCCGGAAATAGTTAAAAATACCGACATAAAGGTAAGTTACATTTAAAATAATATTTTATTCTAAAAAAAAAAAGAAATTTAAACAGTTTTTTTTTTTTTTTTTTTAAATGTCTTTACTTTTATTTTTGTTTAAATTCGGGTTTTTGAATGCCTTTTACTATTAATAACTTTATTTTTTTTAAAAACCATTTCAAAATATGACGAAACACATATATATATATATTATCTTACCACAAATCTTTTTTAAATTCATTCAAAAATAAACATAACTTTATTTGCATAACCTGATTTTTTATTTAAAAAAGCTTCTCTATAATTTTCTAAACTGAATGTTTTTATTCCTAATTTTTCAAAATTAAGGTAACGGTTTCGCATTGTTGCTGCTAAATTAATAGCTTTAGTAAAGCAAAAGGCATTACCCACGCTACCAATTATTTTTATTTCTTTATTTATTATGTCGTATGGAACGCATTTTATTTCAGTTTTCGGATTTGAATTACCAAAAAAACAAATTTGCCCATTTGGATTTAATATTTTAATACATTTTTCAATTGATTTTTGTGAACCCGTGCATTCAATTATTACGTCAGCAGTGTATTTTTCAATGTTTTCTTCATTCACAAACGGATATCCTAAATTCATATCGTGTAATTGTTTTTTTTTATTATTATTTTTGTCGCTTACAAATACGTTTCTGTGTCCTAATAATAATAATAATAATAATAATAATAATAGTTAGTTAAGATTAGGAAATATTGTAGGAAAGATGGTCAATTTGCAAATTTTTTTAAGGCTCGGCTTTCAATTGGGTACATAATTAATACGTAACCTTGAGAGTGCAAAGTTGATGCCCATAAAAATCCAGCCAAATCAAGTCCATGAATGAAAATATGGGATCCCGGGGAAAGGTTTAATTTATGTATGGCGTTCAATATGCAGGATAATGGATGAACCAGGGCTGCTTTGTTTAATTCGAGCTCTGGAGGAATCTGTCGCGTACGAATTATACCCGTTAATGATTCTATATTAAAATTTGATTTAAATCATTTTTTGTTTTACCTTGTGAATTTGACTTTTTTTTACTGTTACATATTCCGCCCAACCTCCATTTTTATAAACGCCAATAGCACTGTGTATTCCTTCATTTGAGCAACACGAACAAAGTCCTCTCGTACAATATCTGAATTTAAAAAAATAATAAGTACGTCATCCATCTTTTCCAAAGTTTTTCCAAACAGTATTGGACAGTACAGTAATTTAATAGTAAAATATTATACTGACCTACAAGTGCTACACGAATTGTAGGGATTTATAACGACATTTTCTCCTTGTATTACTTCAGTAACGTCGCTTCCCGTTGCGTGAACTTTTCCACTTATTTCTTGACCCAATACTATGGGACCAGGTCCGCAATCAATTTTCCCCTGAGTTATAAATAAATCCGTACTGCACACCCCTACATTAATATTAAAAAAATTTTCTTTTTTTTTAATGAATACATATAATTAACTCAAATGTAAATAACGGTAGTAGTTAAAAATTACCTGAATGAGTAACTTTGACGACAATTTCATCCTTGTGTATTTTCGTGGGAGCATTTATTTTGCAATATTTAAGTGATAAATTATCCGGACTGAATAGGAGAGCTTTCATTTTTGGTTTTATCATCGCTTTCGGATTCGGTTGTATTAATTTAAATGCGAAATTATTATTATTACTACTGAATTGTGAAAGAGTATCAATGTGCGGTGTATTTATTACCGGTGAATAATCAATGTTTTTATTCGGATTTCTATATATGTGTTTGAATTCATTTGAATTGGGCGAAAAATCATTTGAATCATTTGATGATTCCGAATTTAAATAATATTCAGGAGGTGGGAGTGGACACGATAAACGACATCTTTGCGAGGGGGGCAATTCAATGTTATCACTTTGGGATTTTGTTGTTTTACTTTCGTTATCGCCGCTTGATGGTAATTTATTAAAATCGTCACGTGGTAACATTAAATTATTATTATTTTTTATATATAATGTCGCGTTGTCATCGTATTTATTATAATTTTTACTTATAGAATTTATCCTTTCGTATTTTTTACCGTGAACGTCGTCGTTAAAATTAATTTTTTTAATTTTTATATCTAATTTTCTATCATTTTTACTTTTAATATTGTCACTGTAACTCCTCGTCATTTCCGGCGTGTTTTCACATTTTCCATTTGCCCAAATAAGACAGGGTACTCTTTTTTTTTTTAATTTTAATTTTAATTTATTATTATTGTTATTATTATTATTATTATTGATAGCGTTAGCGTTAGCGTTATTATTATTATTATTAATAATATTATGATTATTATTATTTACCGATACGTCGTTTTTAAAATATTTTTTGCATTTTATTTCTTTCAATGAAATTAATTTTTTACCAACAAGAATTTTCTCAATGAAAATTTCATTTCCTTTACCGAAATATAATCCACGTATGAATCTTGTCAATATGAAAAAATTAAATTTTAAATAATTTTTAATTAAATGTTTTCTATCGATTGTTTTCGTATGTATAAGTAATAATTTGGGTTTTGAAAATTTATTTATTTTTTTCTGATTCAATTCTGTATAATTTAAATTTATTTTTTTCACCGGAACGTTATTGTACGAGAAACATTGACGAGGATATAAAAACTTTTGAAATTTTTTAACAACGAAAACAAATTTTGATTTTTTCATTTTTTTAGGTCCTAAAAAATAAATATTTTTAATTTTAAACTTAAATTTTTATTAATTCATAACTTTGACAACGGAATGAAATTTGTAAACAAATTTCTTTGTTTTCACGAATTTTTTATTTTTCCCTATATAAATTCCTTTTTTTTTTCTCTCTCTCTCTCTCTCACTCTCTCTCTCTACCCAACGAATTTATTAAATATTTTATATTAAAAAAAAGAAATATTATGATAATTAATAATAATAATAATAATATATTTAATTTGGTTTTTTTTTTTTTTTTTTATTAAATAGAAAATGGATGATTTAACAAAGGGAATAAGTAAAAATGGAAAAATAGAAAATTTTATCGGTTTTGAAGATTCATCAGAATCGGAAAGTAACGATGATGTAGATGTGGAAATGGGAAAAAAAATTTCCGTCGAAGTAAGTTTTTTTCTTATTGAAATTTACTTTATTGCAAAAAAAATTATTATTATTATTATTATTTGTTTTTTTTTGTAGTACGAAGATAACGGTATAATTCTCCAGTGTAATCTATTAAAAGGTTTACCGATTTGGCTGGAAAAACTATTTGAGGGTACGACTCGTCGTTATTATATAAATTATTGGCCTGATTTTCCGACCAAATAAAAAAAAAAGAAAATTTCATTTAAAGGAAAACTATCTCTATCTTTTTTTAATTAATTATTGATAGTAGTAATTTATTTAAATAAAAAAAAATTGGCTTTTTATTAAAAAAAAAAAAAAAAAAAAAACAAAAAAGTACGAATACAAAAAAGTCAATTACTGTACCACCGAATGTATTTATCTGGATATGATTAATTTAAAAAAAAAAAAAAAAAAAACGTTTACATAAATAATAATAATAATAATAATAATAATCGCGTGCCTGAGTTCGTACGTACCTATTTATATGAGTGTGTGGGTGCGGGAGCAAAAAAAACAATTATTAAATTAATTAAAAAGATAATTAAACTACCATATTGATTCTGTTGAATTTTTTTTTCTTTTTTTTCTCACTTAGAATTGTAATAAATTATTATATTATATATATATATATATATATACTTTTACCATTATTGATTTTATCAATTAAAGTTTCATATAAATATATATATAAATATAATATATAATATATTTCTTATTTTTTAAATAAAAATAAAATAAATTTTGTGATTATATCAAAATTAAATAATCAATAAATTTGACGATTCGGATTTCTTATATTGAACTTAATGAAAATTATTATTATTTTTTTTTTAATCAAATATTATTAATTATTTATTGTTGCCATTATTATTTAATTAATTTATTTATAAATTCGAAACAAAATTGTTATTTGTTCATTGTTTTGTTACTTTGTTCTTATTTCTAGTCTCGTTTGAATTATTATTATTATTATTATTTTTAATAATCTTTGGTGTGAATTTTTTTTAATTGAGGTTGAATGCAAAAATTATAAATATAAATATTAAAATTAAAAACCGTCATTGAATTCTGATAGACTGAATTGAAGTATTAGAACGAAAAATGTAAAAAAAAAAAAAAAATTATTGCGAATCGGACCAAATAATTATTCATAATTCACGCCGGTATCTCAATGGATTTTTATGTAAATTAATTTTTATTTATTTATTTATTTATTTAATAATTGTATATAATGATGATTTTAGTTTATGATGAAATTAACAAATTGTTAAATAAAAATGTTTTTTTTTTTCATCACAATTGTATAATCAATAAATAACAACCGTTTGATTTATTTATTTTTTTATTTTTAAACAGATATAACAATTTTTTTTACATCAGAAATTAATAAAGTACAAAATGGTGGATGATAATAAGCCTTGGGAAGTAAATGATAATGATTATTTAAACAAAATTGAAGGTGATTAAATTTAAAAAAATTTTTGAGTTATAATAGAAAAAAAAATTAAAAAAATTCACTTCAATAAATTTTGTTTTATTGAAACAGATACACAGTATACAATTTATACAGCTTTGACAATTAATAATCTAAATAAATATACATTAATTATTTGTTAAAATTCCTTTATTACTAAATACTAGCTATTTTTCTTTAATTTTTTCCCATTTAATTCATTGTTATTGTTTGTTCTGAAAAAAAAAAAATTAAATAATTCTCATGAGAATTTATTTTTAAAAAGTCGAAATAAAATATAATAGAAATAACACATAAATTTATTACATGTATATATTTAAATAATTTGTGTCAACATTTTATATTGTTATAAAAAATATTAGGTTTTGTTTTAAAAAAGTATATCAAAGAGTTTTATAAGATGTACTATAAAATTTTTGTCGAATATTATTTATCGATTTTGTAAAATTATTATTTACCACTCTCGATTTATTTGTAGTGTACAACATTGTGAAATAATATCGAATGTGTTGCACATATGATATTCTAACCTTAATTAACAGAATGGTAATAAAATGCCTTTAATCCAATTAAAGAGGATGTATATATATATATATGGGATAATAATAAAATAAATTATTTTTTTAAGAAAATGTTACCCACTTTGGGAGTTGGTTCACATGTAGGCGTAACAGCCAGATTAAGATCTCTTTCACAATTGCAGTAAGCCATTCCCACAGCAAATCCACTAGCAAGAGCCATGGGCCATTTTTTCCTGTTGCAAAATATATATGAAACAACACCTCCAATTAACAGTCCACCTCCTGAAAATCATTCGAAAAAAAAGGTAAGAATTTAAAAATCTTAATTTTTTTTTTTTATAAATTTAAATCCAAGCTAAATACGTTAAATACCCGGTTAAAAATTCTTATTTTGATTTATTTTTTCAAGTAACCTCACGGGTTGATTTTTTTTTTTACGTACACATACATGATTATTGAATGAGAACTAATTTTTTTTTTTTAAATTATGATAATCATAATTAAAAGAAGATACTGTACCTAATTTTAATATTAAATCCGTTAGACAACGATCCCATTTACGACCAACTTCGTCTTCTTTATTAAGAGGGGGTGGTGTTTTGCTCGCCATTTTGATTAGTCAGGGAATTTTATTTTTAATTTAGAAATTTAGAAATGGTTTCTGATAATATATTTTATTACTTTAATGAAATTACTACAGAAAATGTTCCTGATTCCGACGAATTAATAAGATTACATTTTATTATTATGATAAAGTAACTGATACGTCATCAAGCTAAAGAGAAATTCATTTGTTTTTTTTTTTTACTGGGAAACTTAATTTTTTTAAAATTATAATATATTTTCTTAAGAAAATAATTTCCCTTTTTTTTTAATTATAATTTTTTTTTCTTTCAAGTATTTATTTTAAAAGTATATAAATATATATATTAACAATTTTTAATTAATTCTTTAAATATATTAATAATTCAATTAAGGTATCATTATAATATACTTCTATATTATGTCCCAATATGCTGTACGAATCCCTGAGATACGATACGAAATATAAAATTATTTTGCTCTGAGAAGTCTGCCGTAAATACGATAAAAAAAAAAGTTAGTAAACGGTAGTCGTCCGTTGACGACAGTACGTCAGGAAAGCTATGGCTTTATAACTGCCAAATACATCTTGACAATACTGTGTGTGTATACCGACCATATATTGTTGTATAGAAAAAAGTTGTGTTAATCATTTGAAATATTTGAGGTAACGAAAAAAAGTAATACGGTCAAAATAGTCGAAAAGAAATTAAAAAAAAAAAAAAAAAAAAACTTTGAAATTGAGACAGGCGTAGTGAATTAATTGAAGGCTGTGTTCTAATGAAAATTAAAAACTAAGCTTAAAAATTTTAAGAAAACCTACGAAACATTTCGAGTGGCAAAATTATCAAAAAAAATAAACTGAATTTAAAAAATTGTGTGATGCTTACACTGTAACAAGAATTACTTAAAAAAAAAAAAAAAACCAGAGAAAATGGAGAAAATGGAGAATGTGTAAGTGTATTTAAACTTATTTTTTGGCGGAAAAAACTTGTCCCAAAAAACTTTGTCATTTTTTTTTTTACTATAATATTTATTTACGATATATGTTTTCATAGATAATTATTTTAAATTGTAGAAGACTTAAATCAAAAACTATTTCACTTTTAAATTTTAAAAAAATTTTTAAAGTTAAGTAACCTGCTTGATCGAATTATGAATTTCTCACTAAATTAAATTAGTAAGAATTATTTATAGAGTTGATATACTCATTAAAAATATTTTTAAAATAACTAAAAAAATATTTATGGCATTAACGTGATTTCCTTTTTATTATTATTTTATATATTTATCTACTTTTTAAGTAAAAATCAAGTAAGGAAAAAATTAAATTAAGACAAATTAGGTTATCTTCAATTATTATAGGAATTGAAAAGAATTTTCAATACGTATGAAATTTTTAAATTTAAAAATTTTTTATTAGATTTTTTATAAATTGTGAGTTATTTAATTTTTTATTAATTTTTGAAAAAAAAAAGAAATCATAAATTATAGTTTAATTTAAAAAAAAAAAAAAGAATAAAAGATTTGAATTGAATGATGTACAAAATTACATCATTAAAAAAAAAAATTTTCCCTCGACTTTTTTCGTATTAAAGGGTTGGCCAAACTGCTCACTTAAGGTGGAGTATTTCGAAAGAAAGCTGATTAAAGTATTACGATAAAGAAATTTATTTCTGTTTTAAAAAAATGTGTCTATTTACTGTATTTGTGAACTTTTAAAATATTATATGTATTTTAATAACGGAAAATACATGGGATCTATTAAAAGTTAACTAAAATTTACTGAATTTCCGGAACTGATTTCTATGTTTGTTTTAGATTAGTGAGATTTCAATATCAAACGTAAGTACAAAACGATTTTAAAATTTAAAAAAAAGTCTTATTTGCAAATGTGCACAGTTTAATATTACATTTATTATATTTTTTAATATTATATTTAAATATATATATAAATTATACTCGGTTGTTAAAGTGCATATACGGATTTTATGGTGTGTAAATATCAAATTTATTAATAAAAATAAAATTATTAATTAGGAGTCATATTTCTTGATTATTTAAATAAACCATTGCAGTCATTTAAGAAATTTAAAAATCTGATCTTAGAATATTAATTTTTTTTTTTTTTGATTAATTATTTGAGGAAAAATTTAGGTTATTTTGAAAAAAATGATAAGTGTTACTGATTACAATTGAACTCTCTCATTTATATATATATTATTATAATGGTTTTATTTATAATTAATTGTGTAAACTTATAATTAATTTTTAAGGTAATATGGCTCCTCCCCCTCCTCCTGTTCCTCCACCACCACCAATTTCTACAGCACAGTCTGGGGCTCCGTCTGGACAACAGATTAATATGCTCATGCATTCAATCAGACAGGGTACCAAATTAAAAAAAGCTGTAACAATTGATAAGAGTGGACCATTTATAGCAGGTAAAATAATTACTATTGTTTTAGTATTACATAATTTTTTTATTATTATTTAAAAAGAAATAAAGAAATTTTTCATTATTTGTAACCAAGAGTTTAAAAATTTTTTCAACATTATCGACTAACAGTAAAAATAAGTATATTAAAGTATTTAAATAAAGTTACGATTGTATGTGAAAATAGGTAGAGTGCAAAATTCTGGTAATTCTAATTCTAATGAAGAAAATACTAAGGATTTTTCTAGTGTCAGCTCTTCTAGGCACACTATAGCAAATGGTGGACCTCCTGGTTTAGGTAATCTATTTATGGGTGGTATCCCTAAGTTGAAACCCACTGGATTGAACGTAGGTATGCTAAAAAAAGTATTTAAAATTATACTATTATTATGTATTTTATAAGAAATTTTTCATTTATTTCATATTGAATATTAGTGTTTTTTTTTTTCAATATTTTCTTTCCGTCAATTGAAATAAAAATTAAATTTTTTTTTATTTAAGGGTCTTCTATGAGTGGAAGCAAGGATTCATTTTCTAGTAGTAGATTATTATCAACTGATACAAAGAATCGAGGGCCACCTCCTCAACCACCACCTGTCAGTCACAAACCTCAAATAACTTCTGTAAGTTTATTGAATTTTTTTAAGATTTTTTTTGAAAACATGTTCAAATTTAAAATTTAATTTTTTATTACTTCAACTTTTTTTTAAAAGTTTATTAAAATATCAAATTAAAAGTTCTTCATATATATATATATGAATTTTTAAATGATTATAACTGTTTCAGAGTGCCTCAGATTCTTCAGTGGGGTCTGGAACAACTAATAATGTTTTTACCAAGTCTCCGAATTCTTCCTCAATTCATCCTAGTAAACCCCCCGTTGGTGGATACGGAAAACCGAATTTAGCGCCTAAACCTCCAACATCAAAAGAATCATCATTATCGCAATTATCGAATACAACGGATTGCAGCGGGAGCAACATTGGTTTAAACGAATTAGAAAAACCATCTCCTCCACCAAAAAAAATTGTTTTGAACGGTAGAGCGGGAGTAAATAGAGCTCAAAGTATGCGAGTTCCTAAATCTCCTCCTGTTGCTCCGACTACAAGTCCTCCTTTTCCTCCTAATTATAACAAACCCAACCTAGTCAAAAATCGATTAAATTTACATCAGAGTCAAGATAGTTTAAACGATAAGAATTATATGTCTAGTAAAATTGGTACTTTGCCCCATAACTTTCAAAAGCTCAGCTTTTTTCCACCAAACATTCCGCCTCCTCCTGCTCCGAGTCAACGTAAGTTTAAATTACTATTTTTTTATTATTTAAATTGAAATAAAAAAAAAAAAAAGTCATGGGATTAATTAATTGATAAACATTTAATTTTTATAGGAATACCGGCCAGGCCACCGATATCAAAGCCACCTCCTCCACCTTCAAGGCCTGTAGCACCACCCGCTCCGCCACCGCCGCCGCCACCCCCTCATAGAACTACACCAGCTCCTCCTCCTCCAATTCAAGGAAGATTAGCGTCTAATGTAAGTATAAATGGCATTCCTTAACTAGTTTAAACGCCGTAACTATATTCACTTAATTTTTTTTTTTTTTTTTTTTTTTTTTTACAGGCTCCCGGTTCGACTCCTCCTGCTCCGCCTATTCGAAACTTGTCAATGAGAAATGGCTCACTCATGCAGCAGAGTAAGTTAGCTGTCAATTTTTAAAAAAATATTAATTTTTCGGGGTTTAAAAAATTGTAAAACTTACTGTTTCTATTTATGTTTTTATTATTGTGATCCCAATTTTAAGTAATAATATTTTATACGATATGTTTATATCACATTTTAAATTTTATCCTTATCATGTTGAATTTTTGATATAAGATTGCATGATAAAGCAAACTTTGATTTCAGTAACTTAACGTTTTGCTTAGCTAATTTACTGATTATATTTTTAAGAGGCCAACTGCACGATTAATCTTAATCCCGACAAGAATCAATTCATTTGAAATATTTTCAATCCGAATAAAAAATTCATTTTTTTTTTTTTTTTTTTTTTTTTCTAGCTGATGTCGAAAATAAATTTGGACATTTATTTCATAATGTACAGGAATTTCCGGATCCTGGGATTTTTAGAAATTTAATTAAAAATTACAATACAAGAGCTTCGGCTGTGGGTAAGTAGAAACTGAAAAAATTTTTTTCTTAAAGGGTTTATATATGTGTATTTTTTTTTTTTTAAACACATTTGATAAAAATTAAGAAACTTACGATGAAAACCAATAGTATAGTGTACTAACTAAAAGAATATAAGTAAGAGGAATTATTACTTACAAGGTTTTTTTTTTACCCATTCATATTTATTTATAATAATAATTTTTAGGAAAACAACCTGCACCACCTCCTCCGCCATTGTCTTCCTTGCATAGCAACAAAATATGGAACAATACTTCTTCTCATTGCTAGCAAAAAGTTATCGGTTTTATATCTTGGATTCATCATAAGTGCAAATTTCACAAATACTAAAAAAAAAAATACACACATATGGTGAATTTTAAAACATGATTTTCATATATTTGGATGTTATGGGATTATAAAAAAAATATTATTTGTATTTTATTTTCGTGAATATCCCCGACGGACTTTTTTTTTATTTATTCGAACAATCGAGCCCCAGTCATTTAAATTCGAAATGATTTAAAAAGAGAAAGAAGACATTGACATATTATTAAAACAAACAAATTTACTAAATAGTATTAGAAAAAATTAAAGCAATTAATTAATTAATTAATTTTAGATTTTGTTCGAAAACCCTAATAATAATAATAATAATAATACAACCCTGTGATAATATAGATGTAGATTAATAAACATTGTTTTCATTTTAAAAAATAAAAAAATCGGCTACCTACATTTATATTATTATTATTATTAATTTTATTTTTTTCGGTCGGTATTTTGATTTGATTAAATTACTAACAAGAAAAAAAAAAAATAATAATAATAATGAAAACAATAATTTTTTTTTGTATTTTAAGTTGTTTATTATTATTATTATTTAATTGTTATATATTTTTTAAAAATGTTTATATTGTGTGAAATCAACCCCTAATACTTGATTCAAATGTTTATTTTCTCACAGTTATTTTCGTTAGTCGTATGTTGGATGGTTTGATTTAAAAAATACTCTCTCTTTTTATATACTCCTCGCAAAAACTGAATAAAAAAAAAAAAAAAATTTTTCATTTTAAAGTTTGTCTCGGTTTTTTTTTAAAAAGGTAAATGAGTCTTGATAGAAATTTGTGGCGTTGGAATTTTGTTTTGATTTTGTAAGGGTATATATATTTGTCAGGGAGAAGAATGACATTTGTACATATATCACAGAGGCCTTTATTAAACCCGTTTATGTGTAACCCATGCCAAAAAATTATATAGGTTGTCATTCTTGAAGTTATTTTTGATATTGAGAAACAATATGTTATCATTATGGCTCCTGTTAGGAGGTAACCCTTTGACAGTAATAATTTTATGACGGTTAGGAGGTATGCGGACGAGAAACTCATTCAGAAAAAAGAAATAAAAATATATTTTACCTAATAATATTGTGTTAATTATTTATTAACGGGTAGTTTATTCGATACAAATTACATTAAACATTATCTAAAAGTTTTTTGTTTGTAGGATTGAATTTAGGGTAGGAAATCGATTATATTCAAATATTACAAAACATTGATAAAAAAAAAAAAATTATCCTAATCACAAATGATATTTTTATTTTTTCCCTTGCAGATTGATAATAAGTAATTAGAACGTTATTGTTTTTTTTTTTTTTTTTTTTTTTTTTAACATAACGTCCGCATATAATCTTATCACCATTGTTTTTTTTTAATAATAGATACCGATTTGTAAATTAAAAAAAAATAAAATGTTGTATTTGCATGTACAAAAAAAATTAACATTGTATTTTTTATACAATAACTTATGCGTATTACATGACGGCCTTAATATTATAAATAATTTAAATTAGCGTTAAATTAAATTTAAAAAATCCCTAAAATTATTGTAAATTTTTAATAAATAAATATTATTATTATTATTAACTAGGATTTAATTATTATTTTGCGAATAACAATTATTATTAATATTTATAGTAAAAAAAAATTAAATAATTAATAAATAGTAATAATGTAAATTTCGATTTGTATATTTTTTTTTTTTTTATTTACTCGGTTATATTATTAAAAAAAATAAAATTTATTATTTTTATTTATATGTTTTATTTAAAAATAGGAAAAATTATTTTTCATATTTATTATCAATTTTTTTTTTTATTAATATAAAAAAATAAATAATAAAAATAATTCATAATTTTATTCGGTTATTTTTATTTATATGCGTTAATTATTCGAAACAATTGATTTTATTATTAAAGTAATTAACATACATAAATTAATTTTTTCTTTCACAAAATATGTATTTTATATATACATACATATTATCAATAAATAAAATTATTTTTGTAATTTATTTTAATTTTATTTGAATTTATTTATTATTGAGAAATTTACAAAAATGTTTTAAATTATTTTATTGTCAAAATAATACTGTTGACGCCATTTTTTTCTTTTTTAATCAAAACTTTCTATAAAAATGTAATAGTTTATAATGGAGAAGGGATTTTTATTTTATTAATTAAGCAAAATTTAATAATTTTATATATCGTGAATGAAAAAATTGAAATTATTATTATCATAAGAAATGATAAATAGTTATAAAAAAAAAACATTTGAATTTTTATAAAATAATATTGAAATCAATTAAAAAGAATTGAATTGATTTTTCTTGTTAGTGGTAATGTCACACCATTTTTCGTACAAAGTCCCAAATAATCGTCTGAATTTATAGAATATATCATGATTCCACCCAATTTATTTTCAATAGCGTAATTAGCCTGAAACAAAATTTTAATTAATTATCGAAGTGAAAAATTAAGGTGAAAAGATTTAAATGAAATTTCTCTTTGCGAGACCCCGTATTTTGACGGTTAGAAAATAAAACTCACGATTCTTATTTTTTGTTGTAATAATTATACTTTTACTATAGGTTAACAATTATTTTAAAGAAATCTAAATGGATTTTATATACCGTGACTTTATATTCAGGAAATTATGAGATAAAAACTTTATTTAAACTATATAAAACTTTTTGTAAACTTTAAATTTAAATTTGTAATTCTTTTACTATGTAAAACTTTTGTCGTGGTATTAGACAAATTACTTATTATTATTTGTTCTTTATGTTTGTGTATATTTATAATGTTACGAACGGTGAATAATTACGATGATCCGATTTTGTCTTTGCAGTCCGATTGGGATGATTTAATACAATTAAATAACAAAGAAATATGGATTTCCGCAACTTTTAAAGGGAAAAAAGGAATACATTCAAAAATTGTAAGCCAGGGAATGAATTTACCCATTTGTGTTTCAAATGACTTTTCCATTTTGTTTTGTTCCAAAACAAAAATTGAAATTAAATACAATCCGACGGGGCATGTCTTTATATTTATAGCACCTGTAAAAACTTTAGTTAATATTCATAAAGATAAAATTTCATCTTTAGATATATCGCCTAAAGGCTGGGGAATCTCAGTTTCCGTAGAGAATGACTTAGTACTATGGAATTCGACGAGCGGAGAAATTTTAAAAATCTTAAAAGGACATGTTGGAGACGTTTATAAATGCAAATATTTTCCATCGGGAGTAGTCATATTGTCTGCAGGAGCTGATATGCAATTGAAAATATGGTGTGCGGAAAGTGGTATTTGTCCGGTAACATTAATTGGGCATAAAGCAGCAATAACTGATTTTAGCATTGTCGATAGAGGTAGAAATGTAATATCTGTATCGAAAGATGGTTGTGCCAAACTTTGGGATTGTGGAAAATCAGAATGTATTGCCACTATTTATAAATCAGATAATATACTGAATTGTTGTGCCTTAGGTGTTTTAAAAAATTCAGAAAACTTGTTACCCTTTGAGTCTGCAAATGATAGGGAAATTGGCACAAATGGTAAATTACTAATTATTGGTTCTGAAGAAGGATTTGTTTTTGGCATTGATATTTCAAGAAGAAAAAAAATTTTTACAATAAATGTTAATGCACCAGTTAATTTGGTCTTAATGTTATCCGACATAGTAGTTGTTGGTTGTCAAAATGGAGAAGTGAAACTTTTTCAACTTTCAGAAATAGAAGTACCATTTAAAGTTTTCAGTAATTCAAACAGTCCTGTGTTGTGTGGATGTAGTCTAAATAATGATGGATTTTTAATAGGCAGAAATGATGGATCTGTAATGTATTATAATCATTTAAATTGCTCATATAAAACAATTTCTTTGACTGGTGCAAATTTTGATCCAATATACGATATGTGTTGTACAAACAATGTAATTTATACCTGTTGCAGAGATGGAAAGATTAGGAAGTACACAATAGAAAATTTGATACCAAATGAAATATAAATGTTGTTAATGAATTTTTAACTTAATGTTAAATGTGTGTATAATAACTTAATATCAATAAGTGCTTTAATGTTAATCCAAAAATTAAAAAATTTTTTTTTTTTATATATTCGTTTGAAAAGTTGATGATAATAAAACATATGCTCAAATAATTATTGTAATTAATTATCTAATATATCTTTTCTAGGGGAATCCTCCAAGTTGAACAAAAAAAAGAAAATTTTAACCAGTCTTTGAAAAATATGATTGCCTAATTTGTCAGAACTGTACATTCTCAATTCATGTAAGTAAAGTCTATAATAATTTAAATTTTTATGTAACATTTGTATCTCTTATGATTCTATCTAATTACTTATACATAAAAAATGGTTCATATATGGTCAAGGATGTATAAAATGGGGGAAAGACATTGTGTTTTACTTGAATTAGTTTGTGTGTTGCCCCCCCCAAAAAAAAAGGGAAAAAAAAATTTTAAAAAAGTTTTTTGACTTACCTTATGTGTTACGCTCCTTTCATCTTCGTAAGAAATCCAATTAGGAAATTTATATGCATATGGCACTTTTGATGTGTTGTCAAATACAATTGATACATTTGTTTCTTTGGTAAATTGACAAATTTCAGAATAGAAAACAAAACCATCATTTCCTAATTCTCCATTACCAATAGCTGGTGCATGAAGATGGACTTTATCTTGTGAGAGCAATCTTTAAAATTCATTTAAAAATTAATGTTTGTTGAACAAAAATTGTTTACTGGAATTTTTGCTTGTCTTGCCTATTTTGTATATGAAATACACTTTTTTTTTCGAGGAAATTAATCATGTCTAATTAGTAATCTACTTCTGTATCACTATTTTAAAAAAGTATTCATAAATGCCATATTAATGGCATCAAAATCAATAAATAATTAATTCATAATCAAAGTGATAATGATGGTTTTAAGAGTTTACAGAAATTCAAGTTTTCTTACTTGTAGGAATGACCAAATGTAGGAACCCCTAAGACAATTTTGTCTTTTGGCATTGATTGAGAAATCCAATAATTAATACTGTTATTGACATTAAAAAAGAAAGGTGACACTGAATTATCTGAAGAGTATAATGCAGAATTATGACCAGTAAATGGATACCATTTTGAAAAAAAATGATAATCATAGCACATAACATTTACAAAATCAACATATCTGAAAAAAGAGAATGTAAATGTATTATTTTTATTTTTTACAGTTTTACTTACACAAATCAGAAATTCTTTTTTTTTTTTTTTCACTGACTTTGCTAAGTATGGTATAAAATATGCCAATTCTGATATTTGTTTTGATGAAGAAACATCAGCACTCAAAATATAATATTTGGAATGTTTTTTAAATACTTTTCTAAGTTCGAATAACAATTTGAAAAAATTTATTTTTTCTTTAAAATCCCCATTTAAGCCTGGCCATTCCCAATCTAAATCAATCCCGTCTATATCTAATTTTTTAAATAAATCAATCACACTTTTAATAAATCTGAAATGAAGTGAAGTAAAATAAATATATATATATATTTAAAATTAATTAATATTGTCTTATTATGCATCATGAGCAAGCCTTACAATTTTCTGGAAGAGTGTTTAGAAGTCATCGAACTAAATCCTTGAAATTTGGCACCTCCAACAGAAATAAGTATTTTAAGAGATTTATTTTTACTCTTCAGTAGAGATATTTGCTTTAAAGTCTAAAATTAAATTATATTTTTAAGGGTTTAAAACTTTATGAATAATTTCTATAAAAATAATATACATTCATAAAATTTACATGCAATTTATCTGTAGAATTTTCTATTCGATAATCATCATTTATACCAAAGAATCCAACATTTATATGAGTGCATAAATCT
>NW_002987244.1:21088-28104 GCF_000006295.1 Pediculus humanus corporis | reverse complement strand
GACTAAACATTAAAGGTATTAACAAAAAATTAAGATCTCTGACTTTATTTCCTACTTTAATATGATTGCTTTATACCTTATAAACTAAAAAAAAAAAAAATTTAACTAAAAATATTTATTTTAGGAAATATAACTAATAAAACATTGGAATATTTTAGATTTATTAACTATTATATTAAATCACAATTAGGTTTAACATACTAATATGGTTAGAATTTGTTTTGGTTGTTAGAGCTGCAATGAAAAACGCATTCATCAATAATTTAAAAACCATAATTAATAATGGTTTTTAATAATCATAAAAATTGTAATTTTAAATTTTTATGTCACAGTTAAATTCAGTAAATCTTAAAAAAATTAAATATAAATATAAAGCAAGTTGAAAACTAGTTGTGACATCTAGTTCCACGTCTGTACAGTTTCCAAAAAATAATCTACGGTTCTTTTGAAAATCAATTAATCATTAACTTGATTAAAAATTTAAAAAAGAAAAAATTAAAAGCTAAAATTTTCTTGGCTTTAAAATTGTCCGCGAAAAAAAAAAAAAAAAAAAAAAATTCAAGTCAGAATGAATATAAAAACGCTGAGATTTGTAAATCTATTTATAACACTGCGCTTCTTAGGCTGCGCAGTTGCAATAAAACCGAGAAAATAGAGTGGGTCGATCATGGCGGTTGTATACTATTTTTTACCCAAAAAATGTTTTTTATAAAAATATTGTTTGGAATTGTATTGAACCTTATTTCCTTATGAAAGAATAAACATCCTAAGTTTGTACCAATGTTGAAGCAATTGCAAATGGGCCTTCGTGCATTTTTATTGATGGCTTCTAAAATTTGGACTTGTGTGTGTTATTTTCTGAAGCTGCAGGTCCGTACCGTAAGTACTTAAATTTTTAGGTAACCAGGTATCGGTGACAGATTATGATTTTATGTTATACAAACATCATATTTTCTCTATAATAATGTTTTCATTGTGTGAATCCTTAACATTTTTTTAAAGCTCAAATACAAACCGACTGTTGATGGGCATGTGTACTCTAACGTAACTTTTATTGATCTGAGATTAAATATGGTACGAAAAAAGTAAAATTAAAACATATTTTTTTAAAAACACTTTTTACATTTATAGTATTCGATATATTTTGCCCAAATTATAAATCTTATATTTTGACACGTACATTTAATTAAGCCACATACTTGCGATTTGAATTTAATAATAATAATAATTTTATTTTAACTTGAGTACAACGTATCAAAAAAAAAAAAAAGAAAAAAAAAATTTTGGTTTTTCTCAAAATAGTTAAATTATGTTTAGTAATGTTTATAAATATTTAGAACATATTTAATTGTGTCAAATTTTATTTTTATTACAAATTGTAATTGTTGGCAAAATTAATTAAAATTAACAAATTTAAAAAAAGTTGTGCTGTAGCATTCTTATCATCATCTTACAAAAAAAAATTTTATTTTATTATTTTCGATAATAAGACTAAATATTAATAATGTAAGATTTTGAAATGATATTAAAAAAAAAAAATTGGCTTATTACTAAAAACAAATTTTAAATTTGTATTCTATTTTAGGGAGTTATAAAAAATAAAATAAGACAAATACGATCAAGTAATAAATTAAAAAATTGTGTTTGTCATTTCGTAATTTAACTTGTAAAGGACACAAATAATGCAGTTTTATGTAAATTTAAATTTTTGCATTTTTTTCAATAAGCATTTCATTAATTACAATTATTATTATTATTATTTTAAGTGTGATTTTTTTAATTTAAAATAATGTTTGTTTAAAAAACGAATTCAAAACAATTTTTTTTTTTTTTTATCGAGTGAGGTTTTCAAAATTTTTTATTGTATTCAAATAAGTTATGTATAATTAGTATAATCCTTTTATGAATTATGTCTATTATATATTTTTTTTGAATTTAATTTTAATTAATCATAAAGTTTTATATTTATTGTAATGAACTTGTATAATAATTTTTTTTTTTTTTTTTCATTTTTTTTTTTATGAGGTTAACATTAATTTTTTTTATTCTATGTCATTGACGACGTTATTTTTTAAATTTATAAAAATTTAAAATTTCAGTTTTGCCAACATCAACCTGTGAAATATGAATTGTTTCCTTTATCTCCACTCTCAAGGCACAGGCTAAGTAAGTATTATCATTATTAATTGGATATATTTAAATAAAAAATTTTTGTCAAACAGAAAGTTTTTATATATAAATGTACAAATAATGATGATTTAAAGTAATTTTTAGAATCAGTCTGTACCTGCTTTGTAAATTTTAGATAAAAAGAAGGAAAAATAAAGTCATTGAAAAGTTTTCATCATTTAATTTAGTAAAAAAATTTTTTTAAAACTTTTAAATTAAGTAAATTTTTATCGGTTTTAAAACTAACTTTTATTGTCATTATATTATCTCAAAATGAAATATCCACAGTGAGTCTTTTTCTCCCTCCATTTTATAAATAACAAAATTAAAAATTCTTTTCTTAAATATTTTGAATAGTTTTCTGAGTTATAATAAGATTGAAAGAAAAACTATTTAGGGAAAAAATAATTCAAAAAAAAAAAAAAAAAGTTAATTTTCTTTGTTAACTTAGTTATTTATTTTTACATCAAAGAATTGAAACGTTTTAACGGTTTTAAGTAACTCATGTTTCTAAGCATTTACCCACACACTGTATATAAGAATATGTGTGTGTGTGCGCGTACACATGTTAATAACAAATATTTGATTATTAAATTTTGAAAGACAATGTAATATTTTCATTTATACCAAAAAATGATTTTATAAAAAAAAAATGATGAAATGAAATTTTTTTTTTTTTTTTTTCCCATTTTAAGAGAAAATATTTTTACAAGTATTTTATGATTTTCAGGTATCGTTAAAAGAAAAGTTTTAGTTCTTGATTTAGATGAAACATTAATTCATTCGCACCATGACGGAGTACTAAGGCAAACTGTTAAACCAGGAACGCCTGCAGACTTTGTTCTCAAAGTGACGATTGACAGGCATCCTGTTAGATTTTTTGTACATAAGCGACCGCACGTAGATTTTCTTCTCGACATTGTATGTTAAAAACAAAACAATCATAATTGTTATTCCTTTGTTTGCTTGTTTGTTTGTTTCATTGTTTGTTTAATAAATGATAATATTTTTTTATTTAGGTGTCTCAGTGGTATGAATTAGTAGTATTCACGGCTAGTATGGAAATATACGGAGCGGCCGTAGCTGACCGTTTAGATAATAATAGAGGTATATTAAGAAGACGATATTACAGACAACATTGTACACCTGATTTGGGTTCTTACACGAAGCATCTATCTGCCATTTGCGGAGATCTTAGTTCAATTTTTATATTGGATAATTCTCCCGGAGCCTACAGGGCATATCCAGGTAATTTATTAATTTGTTTTTTAAAAAATATTAATTCATATAAACTTATCGAGGTTTTTTCTTTTCTTTTTTTAAGATAATGCGATACCCATTAAAAGTTGGTTCTGTGATCCAATGGACACTGCTCTTCTTAATTTACTTCCAGTTTTAGATGCTCTTCGTTTTACGCAAGACGTTCGCTCCGTATTAAGTCGTAATCTTCATTTGCATCGCATATGGTAGCATATAAAGTTGTAGAAAATTAAAATTTCGCTGTGATATGCAAAACACTATAATAATTAATTGTGGTGCTCGAATAATTGCTAACACCGAAAAATAAATAATAATAATAATAATAAAAAGAAAAACACACACACACACACATACACGGCTTAACTTCAGTATAATTTTCATTTGAAGTCCCGTGAAATCTCGCATTTTCCGAGAAATCATTTTCGTTTTGTGAGCTATTTATTATATATATATATATATATAATCGTTTTAAATGGTGTCTATAAACAGTGAAGTGTGATGGCATCCTTACCTAAACGATCGCGTAAAAGGAGAAATCCTATGTAGAAAAATAATAATAATAATAATAATAATTTTTTATAAAAAAAAAAAAAAAAAATTGTTTAAAATGGATAAAAAATATAATTAAAATTTTTCGTAAAATATCAATACTTTAAAAAAAAAAAGATTAAAAAAAAAATTTACCTGGTTTTATTATTTTATATAATTGATAAATTATATATATTTGATGTATTTGATTAATATTTATTATGGAATCCGTTAATTTATTACCTAAAGGTTGATTGCTCACTAAGGTTCTACCTTTTGAAATTGTGTCGACTAAAATTGGAATAGAGTAAAAAAAAACGGTTTGAATTTGAATTAAATGAGAAATTTTTACAGGTTGAAGATTACGTCTGCTGCTGTAGCGGGGTAGGGGAAAACGAAAACCTTGTTTTATAAGAAGATTTTACTTGTCATTGTAAAAATATTCAAGTTTTTGGGTACAGTACAAATAATGATAATTTTTTTTTTTAATTATGTTACCTTTAGGAATTTACCAAGGAAATCCACTTAGAGGAATACAAGAAGAAGAAGAAGAAGAATGAAATTTTCAAGAACGTGGTTGTGGCGCTTTAAAAAGAAGTTTATGCCAAACTTATTAAGTATGAAAACAAAGAATGGACCAGATTGAATTCCTCGACACGTGAAAATATATTTGATGAAGTTCAAATTGTTTGTTTTGGATGAATGGAATTGGAGGATGTAAAACGTAGACACCGAAATTAATTCAAGGTAAGTAATAAAGTTTATTAAATTCTTTTTTTAACCATTTGGGATCTATCAACTTGTATGAAATCCTTAAGTTAAAATAATTGATAATGGCGGACATTATTCCCATACTAACAAAGTTCGTTAAGGTAGATATAGGTACGTTAATTGAAATTTTTTTGTTGACGTTTTTAATTGCATTTAAAAGTAAATGAAACAATTATTATCATTATTATTAAAATGCTTCTTCTTCTTGAAGTTGAAGGATTTCCGTTTTGTTGATAAAATAATACGTTGGTTGCCTTCCTTTGAGATCTTTTGAAATTCTTTCGGCTCCAAATTTAATTAATATTTCACTTAAAATTTCAACTTCTTTTAAACCCATCGCGTAATGTAAAGCCGTTCTTTCGAGCTAAAAAAAAATTAATACCTTTTAGGGAAGGGTGGGGAAGGGAGGGGGTAAAGAAAATTATAAATTAATTACGTTGTCTCCGATGCGTAAACATTCCGAAAATTTTCCAGCTAAATAATCCATAATTTCTTTTTGTTGGCATAAAACGGCGATGTGTATTGAACATCTTCCATATTTATTTTTACCCAAAATTGCAAATTTTCCTCTTTTCGATTTGTTTCCAATATCTTGAACCAATTTATGATTTCCTATTCTTATTGCATCGTGAATTTGATCTCTGTCGATCTGGAAAATTTTTTTTTTAGAATTTAAATAACCTTTTTTATTAATTTTTTTTTTTTCAAAATTGAAAATTTACCTCAAATTCTGGAATACGTTTTAAAAAATCCACAGCTTCTTCATTTTGTGTCCTTTGTGTTGCTATATCTAATATATTAATACCATCTTCATCTTTTAAATCAATTATATGATCGTAACCTTCTAAAAATAATTCTTTTATTTTTTCTGTTTCTCCTTAAAAAAAAAAAAAAAAAAATTAATGAAAGGATGAAAAGGAACCAACAGGAGAGTCTCCTTTACTACCTTTTGCAGCTAAACTGATAACGTATTTATCGATTTCTTGAACGTTTTGTTGTAAATTTGCTTGAACGGCCACATCTCTGGCTGTTCTATAAAGTTCATCTCTAAAACCCAAATTCAAACTAGTTTCTTGTATCAATTGAAAAAAACCATTTCTACCATTTGCTCTAGCCGCAGCAAAATGTAATATGCTTTGTCCGAATTCGTCCTAAACAAAAAAAAACAAATAAATAATAATAATAATAATAAACGAACGTGATTGTATTTATATTTACTCGATTCGCTGTTGCAAATCCATTTTTTTCAATCGTTTCATTATCATCATCATCATCATCATCATTTATTTCTCCTGTAGGAAAATGTTCTGGAGAAGTAATAATTTCAATTTCAGCTCCTGAAATATTTTATGACTTTTGAATTTAAAAAAAAAAGGAAAGGGGGGTTATTATTATTATTATTATTTACCTTGTTCAGTTTCAAATTTATTGGTCGGTGTATTGGAAACATTAATAAATTCTTTTATTAAATCATCATAATTAAATAAATTTGAATTTTTTTTATAATCTTGAGGTGTGAAATTCCTCTGAAAATTTATTAAATATTATTATTATTATTTAAAAAAACCGATAAATAAATAAATAAATAGTTACGTCATCTTTTATATATAAATCTCCGCCAAAATCAGTCAATGTTTTATAAATGAAACCATCGTCTGATAGAACGGCTGCATAATGAAGAGGCGTTCGACCCAAATTATCTTTTGTATTTAATGTTTCTGGAAATCTTTTGCCTAAGAAAAAAAAATTCATTTTGATTGAATTTATTATAGTTTTCCAATAAAATTGTTTCAAAAATTTACCCAAATATTTAATTATAGAATGTTTTTGATTTAAAACAGCGACGTGTAAAGGTGTGACTCCTGTTTTTTCTCCCGATTCTTTTGCTATTGCAAATTTCCTCCTGTCTAGTTCAATTTTTAATTCTTTTAACGATCCATTTTTTGCCGCATCGTGTACATTTTTTATTTTTTTCTTTAAAAAAAAAGAAAATTTTTTTTTTTAGAGTAAAAAAAAAAGTCATTTAAAAAAAAAGGAATCTTCTCTACTTACCAAATACGATGGCACATTTTCTAAAAAATATTGTACGTCTGAATTTTCCGATACTTTTCCAATAAGTTTTTCTCCTTCTCCATTTAGAACGAGAGATGCTAAACCTTCTAAATTTCCATTTAATATCATATTATCAATATTATCATCATCATCATCAGTTTCGGTTATGTCGTCATCTTGTATTTTTAAATTTCCTTCGTCTAATAATTTTTGTCTTTCTTCACCGATTTCTCTCT
>NW_002987244.1:5987-20766 GCF_000006295.1 Pediculus humanus corporis | reverse complement strand
TCATAATTTTCATTTAGAAAAAAATTTTCCGTATTTTCATCTTGTTCTTCTGTAAATGTTAAATTTTCAGATGTGTCTTCGATAATTTCATTTTCTTCATCGTCTTCGAAAAAATCTTTTTTTTCTTTTTTTTCACCATTCGGAATTGTTGATGTCATTTCGTATGAATTTTTTGTTTCAAAGTCGCCATTTTCAATATTTCCATCGTTTAAATTATCTAAAGTTATTATTTTCGACTCTGGAGATTTATAAAGTTCCCAATTCCAGTTAGGAGGAAACGCGTTTAACGTTCTGGGAGAATCGGGTACAACTTTTATTAATTTTATTAATTCTTTAAAATTATTTTTATAATAAATCGGCTTTTTGTTGTTCTAAAAATATTTCAAATTTCGAAATGCAAAATCATGAAAATTATTTTTAAAAAGAAAAAAGAGAGAGAAAATCTTACGTTATCGATTGAATTTTTATCGGCTCCATATGAAATAATTAAATCGTATAAATGATTATCATTTTTTAATGTCGTGGCAGCATAATGTAATGCCGTTCTGCCACTTCGATCTATCGAACGAATCAACGTATTATCGATATCGAGAATATTTTTAACTATTTTCCATCTGTTAAGACCCGATCCCTTGCAAAAAAAAAAGTTTTTTTTTTTCGTTTAATTTCATTTTTAAATTTAAAACAAAAAAAAGAAATTAACGAACCTTGTGTAAAATATTTAAACCGTTAATATCTCGACTATCTAAAATTTCCAAAGGAGCAGACGATATATTTTTAACAAATCCGTTAAAATCATCATCAATAACGGATAAATGAAGATTTTTTATCGAATTTAAAACGTGAGGAACTCCGTCTAAAAATCTAATTTATAAAATTATTATTATTACTAAAGTAACTGGAACTATTTATATTTCGGGGGGGAGGGGGAAATGAATCAAAGTATATAAGATAATTTTTAATTACTTTTTCATAGCTGGATCATTTGTTGTTTCGACCAATAATTTATTTCCGTGACCTCCCCAAATAACTTTTTGTAATTTTGTAAAATCTTTATTGTGAATCCATATTCTCAAACTTGAAGGTTTAATAATTAAATCTGGAATAATAATTAAATTAATTAATTTTCTTTTTTTACATAAAAAACGAAAAAGAAAAAATTTTTTTTTTACTGGTTGGATCATTGTCGAAGTGGTTGTTGTGGTTGTTGTTGTTGTTGTTGTTCTCGTTATTTTTTTTTTTACAAGAAGTTTCAAAAGCACCTCTCATAACTGGAAAAACTAATTCGTTTGGTTGTTGCATGTAATATGATGGGGCGCGTTTTTTCAAATCTAAAATTCTCGAATTGGCACCAGCATTAATAAGAATTTGCCAAATTTTTCCAGGTTCTTCTTTGGAACCTCCACAAAGATGAAGAGGCGTAAGTCCTTCTTTATTTTGAACATTTAAACATTTCGGATAATTTTTAACTAAAAACTAAAATCATTAAGTTTTTTTTTTTTTTTTTTTTATTTATTTCCGGTAAAAATTTTTTTTATTATAATTTTTACCTGTACGATTTTCGTATGACCAAAATAAACAGCTTTGTGTAAAAGGCCATCGCCATTTTGATCTTGACTTAAAAAAATATTTTTATCAAAAATTTTTGAATTTTTATCTTTTTCTATATCTTCTGCGACTTTTTCGAGGACCCCCAAATTTCCATCGGATGCCGCTTCGTGAAGTTCATTAATTTTATCCTTAACCGGAAACGAAAATTTTTTTTTTTTTTTAAATTTATCCACAACGTTTCTCGCGGATATAAATAAATTTTTTACGCACCAAATACTCCGGAACTTGTTTTAAAAAATTTCGAACTCTGGACTCGTTTGATCCTTTTTCTCCAACAAGTTTTTGTCCCTGACCTCGTAAAATTAATTTTTCCAGATTATATAAATCTCCAGTGTTTAACCATTTATGAATTATACCGGAATTAACCTGTAATACTTCCACTCAAATCCCTTTAATAAAATTATTTTTAATCACACGAGAAATTTAATGTTTGGGGGAGGAAGGAAGGGGGGGGGGTTGAAGGAGTGTAATGATTACAATTACCCGAATAACCTTTATTTAAAAAAAACCGTAGCAATTAGGAATAAAGCCATTTTTTTTTTTTTACCTTTTGGAGAATTCCAATGAACGTAATAATAATTTCCATTTATTTTACGCGATGTTAAATTATTTCCGGTATTTTTTAAACCTGGAAATTTTTTTTTTTTAAACGCCCCCATTTGATATGTATATAGAAATTTTTTTTTTTGGTCCCCCAACTTAAGAACTTCAATGAAATACTAAACGATGAGGAAAAAAAATTATGTTGTTGTTGTTGTTGTTGTCGTGTTATTGAAATTATAATAAGACAAGTTATTTAGTCAGACAATAAGATAAACATTATTTTCATCATTTTTTTTTTTTGTCTTCTTTTTCTTCTTGAATTGAAACCTTTCGGTTGCCAACAGAAGACTAAATAGTTGCTAACAACATATTTTAGGTCATTTCGATAAAAAAACGTCTTTAATTTCTTGTACGATGAGTATAAAATTGAAATTTAATTAACAAATAACTAATATTAATATATATTTAAAATTTTTCTCTCTATAAAGTTTTTATATATAATAATGATAATAATAATAGCCTTGAAAGTAATTTTTTTTTTTTTTTTTTTTTTGTTAAAAATAACGTTTGAGTTCCACAAATGAACCTACGCAATTGGATATAAAATCAGTTTCGTCTGCCAATTTAAGAATAAAAATAAATTATCGTTGCGTCAAATTTCAACAAAAAAAAAAAAAAAATTTTTTTCTTTTAAACCTTTTTTCTTTTTGTTGTTGTTGTTGTTGTTGTTATTCGAAAAGTATAAAAATCGAACGGAAACGTTAAATAATTGCGGATATGAAATGAAGACAAAAAATTTGAATTTATTTTTTATTAAAAAAAAAAAGGGGATAATTGTTGTATATGGGGTCATAATTATTTATAGTAACATGAATTGATAATCGAATGACTAGCAAGGTGAAAAAAAAAAAAAAAAAAATGAAAATAAAAAAAAATATTTAAAATAATCAGAGCAACGATGACGAAGGTCCTGTTTTAGTCCAGGCAATTCGCCAAAAAAAATCATGTTGTCCAAAATTTATAAACGTTAAATAAATATACGGGATATCTTTATCCACCCTCTCTCTCTCTCTCCCCCTTCATTGTTCTTATTATCAGAAAAAAAAAAATTCCAAAAAGTTAACCTTTATTATCGCACATAATTTGTTTGTATGAGTGTCCTTTACTTGTTGTCCTTTATTAATTATAACAAAAGGTTGTTACGACAACAACAACAACCACAACAGGAACAACCACGAATATCTAAATGTATTTTTTGTATCGTGTCTGGCTGGACACAAATGGACATTTTGTTCATATAATGTAATTTAAACATAAAAATTTCTTTTTTTTTTTAAATGAAAATTAAATTTTGGCATGAAATCAGTTAGAATGCCAGCCCTGATTTTTTTTTTATTTTCACAGATTGAGTCCCACAAATAATTGGTGCTTACACAATTTCACAAAAAAAAAAAAAAAAAAAAAAATTTTTTTTTTTTTCTTAGTTGTTTAAGGCAGTTTCTAGTCGAAAACGTACTTTTATTATTATTAATATTTGTGAAAAGTTATTAAAAATTGTTTGGGTTTTATTATTATTATTATTATCATTTATATTAAAAGTTTATTAAAATAGATTTTAAAAAAAAAAATATTGAGGATATGGTTTAAAAAGCTCGCGTTTTAATTATTAAAAAAAATTTATCGATTTAAAAATTTCGATCACGTTTTATTCCCTGAATTTTCTTTTTTATTTTTTTGTTCATAAATAAAAATTTAATTATTTTTCTTAGTACCACTATTATTATTATTATTATTGGTTTAGTAAAAAAAAAAAAAAGTTCATTGAATTTTTTTGTCACATGGCAAAAAAAAACTTTTTTTTTTTTAAAATAAAAAATTAATAAAAAAAAAAGTTTTTAATTCCGTTAAAAATTTTTTTTTCTTTTTATTATATTTTTCCAGAAGTCTAAAATGACTTATTTAAAATAAATTACAAATTAAAAAAAAAAAAAAAAAGAAAAGTGAAAAAAATGGCATCGTTCAAAGATGATAATAATAATAATAATATAAAAAATAAATGGTTAATAAATTATGAAAAATATATATTGATTATAACAAATAATTTTAAAAATAAACTTTCCTAATAAAAAAGGTAAGGAAAATTATTATTATTATTATTATTATTTTGGTTTTTTTCGAGGGTTTCCCCCCGCCCAACACCCCTTTTCCGCGTTTTTTTTTTTTTACGTAAAACGCACGTAAAATAATTTATTCGACCCCTTCCCTTAAATGTTCTCGAAATATATTTATTTTACTTTAAAGTTGGGGTGGGGGTGGGAAAATATTATTTTTTTTTTTTTTATAGGATGGAGCAATTCGAACAACTTTTAACGTGTGCCATATGCCTGGATCGGTACCGTAATCCAAAACTCCTTCCATGCCAGCATAGTTTTTGCATGGAACCTTGCATGGATGGTTTGGTGGATTACGTAAGACGACAGGTAAGTAACAAAAAAAAAATTATCTTTCCTCTTATTTATTTTTTTTAAAACAAAAAATGGAGAATAAAAAAAAAAAAATTGAATTTAGGTTAAATGTCCGGAATGCAGAGCCGAACATCGAATCCCTTATCAGGGAGTACAAGGATATCCAACAAACGTAACCCTACAACGATTTCTGGAATTGCACATCGAAATAACTGGAGAATTACCGGATCCAACGAGTGGACAAATTATGGAAAGATGTAATGTCTGTTCGGAAAAATCCTATTGTAGCATGTGCATGCATTGCGATAAAAAAATATGTGGAGATTGTAAAGGCGCACACAAAGATATTTTAAGAAGAGAAATTTCTAGAATAAATAATCAGGTTGGTCGATTGAAAGTAAGGGGAAAGGGGGTGGGAGGGGGAACAAAAAAGCGACGTCCTCATTTTGTGTCCCATTTCCCTTATTTTCTCTCCTCATTTTTTATTTATTACCTATTTTAAATTCAATTTAAAAAATAAAAAAAACAAAAAAATCGATATTTTAATTATTTTTAACTCTTAAATTAACAAACCTAAGGATTAACAAATCTAAGGGTTAACAACAAATCCGAGGATTAACAAAATGAGGATTAATAATAATTTTTTCTTTTTTTTATTACGAGACGACGACACGACGGAAACGACGCGTAAAATTTAAAACGTTTATTTTTAAAAATTCAACGTGTAAAAATTTATTTAAAAATAAGTATTATTATTATCATCATTGAAATGATAATTACAGGTAAAAAGAAGTCTTCATAAATTAGAAGATGTTTTGGCGGTTGTTGAAAAAAACATGGTCGGTCTTCAACATAATTGTTCATCAATAACGGAAGAAGTTGACGAAATCAATAGAAGATTATATAAAGCGCTTAAAGATAGAACCGAATATTTAAGAGGTAATAATAATAATAATCATTTATAATTCATCATCATCGTGGCAAAAACAATCGAACGGTTTTAATTTTTCCAGGTGAAATAAGTAAATATTCATCAGCGGAAAAAAAAAATTTATCAACACTTAAAGAAAATTTAGAACAGGAAATATCAAACATACAAAGCAATTGCGATTTGGCCGAGAAATACATAACCGAAGCCGTTGATTGGGATGATATTGAATTAATGGATGCCAAAGAAATTTTTTTAAAAACTGTTGATTTTATAAGAAATTTCGAATATGAAAACACCGATTATAATCGTAGAATAAGATTTACAATGACCCATGACCCTAATCAATTAGTTCTACTAGTTGCTGGTACGTTTATATATTATTATTATTATTATTATTATTATTATTATTATTATTTTCTTTTTAAAATAATTATTTAAAGAAATAAAAAATTTTTTTTTTTTTGCAAAAGTTTGTGTTTATTTAATTGTAAGGAAAATAAAATAAAATAATTTTGTTGTTGTTGGAAGATTCCCAAATAATTATTAGGGAAAAGGGGGGAAGAGAAGGGGGAGGAAGAAAAGAAGAAGAAGGAAAAGAAATTCACACATCACTAGCAATAAAATGCGTTTTTTTTATTTAAAAACGTTCGCGACATTTAAATACGAGTTATTGGCATGAACCATTTTCGTTTATTTTTTATTTTTATTTTTTTATTTGCTTACGTCATAGCAATACAACGCAGCAGCTTCAAAAAAAAAAAAATCTTAATAATATAAATTAAAACATAAATTTCTTTTTTTTTGTTGTTTGTAACAGGTTTTGGAGATTTGAATTCAATAGCAACTCATCAAAATGTATCAAATAATCTTCCGGGTTTGGCTGGAAGTGGTTCTAGCACGAATCTTTTGCAACCATCGGCTCCCGGACTTATGAGATCAAAAAGTGACCACAGATTAGCGACACAATTTCGTTCCCAGGACGAACGCGGTTACGATCGTTATGGGGAAGCTGACGATTCTTTAAGTACCCCTAGAAAATTCGGTGAAAGATACGGTAGACAGGGTCAAACAAGCGGAGGATTGTACGGAGATCGATTTAATAGATCAGATTATGGATCCGAGTACGAAGGCTCTTACGACACCGAACCGAAAAGACCCAGTTACAGATCAAGATTTAGAAGAGATCGAGATAGTGAACCCGAATGCGATTCGGGTCAATCGAGATCCGTAAGATTTAGCGAGCCACAGAACAAAGAGCGAGAAAGGGTTTTCGATACGGAAGATGCTGCTCGCGGTCCTTTGAGCGGCATAACGAGGTTGTACGATTCGCCTCGTGTTATGCAAAGACTTCAAGAAATGGGAAAGGAAAAAAAAAAAGTTGAAGTGAAACCCGAGCCGCCGCCGCCGATTCAAAAATTTCAACCACCCAAAAGAGCACAAAGGCAGATTTCGGAAGAGGATGAAATAACAAGAATGAAAAAGCAAAATAAAGCAAGCGCGAACGAACAAAATCAACCCGAGGCTAAATCGAGTGCAGACAGAACGACCGTTTTAAGAAAAGGAAATTCTCACGATGGTGAAGAAAGAAGTTCGGCATCGACGAGGGAGGAAACGACCGGTCGAAAAACGACTCCCATGCCCGAGGTATAAAAAAAAAATTTCACCTTTTCTTTTTGATTTATAATTCATCCATGAAATATTATCGATCGATAAAACTAATATTTACGCATTAGAAAATAATTTTAATAATAATGAAAAAAAAAAAAAAAAAACAGGTTCCGCCTTCGAGCGAGGAAGAAAGTGGCGATGAAGATGACGAAATGTCGCCATTGCAAAATAAAACCTCTGGTCCAACAGCATCGAACAGTACGACAACATCGCGAAGATCTTCGCTTCAAAGTGAATTACCAACAGCATCAGCAGCAGCAGCAGCAAGTTTTAAAAAATCCGGTAGAAGTGAATCGTCTGATTCCACGTCAAGTTCGGAAAGTTCACAAGGATCGACAACCCCAAAAAATTTAGGTAAATTTTTTTATATTTTTTTCTATTTATATTTAGGCAGGGAAAAAATTTCCCTCACTCACAGAGAGGGAAATTTCTTTCTTTCCATTTCTTTCTTTCTTTCTTTCATGTTTATTTTCGAAGTAATCTTTTTTCTTTTATCCTTTTCTTATTATCTTTTTTTTTTTTTTAAATTTTTATTAATAATTAATTATTTTTATTTTTTGTTGGTAATATAAAGTGTTAAACAAAAAAAAAAAAAACGATAAAAATTCACATTTAAACAAACAATTTCAATTTTACGAAATTATAAGTGACGTAACTTTTTATTTTTATTATTATTATTAAACCGAAAAATTGAGCCAAAAATTTTTAAAATATTTAAAAAAAAAAAAAAACAACAAAATAATATTGAAATTTTTTTTTTTAAATTAAATATGAAATCAAGTAAAAAAAAAAAAAAAAACAACACGACTAATTTTTAATTATATTTTTGTTTTTTTTTTTAACGGTTAAAATGAAAAGGCATTCAACTAAAATCAGGTAAAAAAAAATTTTTTAAATAAATAATTAAAAAATTCATGACCATCCACACCAATAATAAATTAATCAAGGGATGATGATGATGATGATGTTGATGATATAGTGTGGTGGGGAGGGAGGAAGAATGTGTTTAAAGTTTGTTGGAAATCAGACTGAAAAAATAAATAAATACTACCAACAACAACAACAACAAAAGAGAAAAAAAAAATTAATTTAAATTATTATTATTATTATTATTTTGGTTATATAAAAATCTTGTGGAAAAAAATAAAATAATAAAAGGGTTTAATTGTTTGATAAATGTTTCAGATTTTCTTTTAAAAAAAAATAAAATAAAACATGAACTATTAATAAAAACAAAATAATGTAGTAACTTGAATTGTATATAACTAATAATATTAATAATAATAATATTTTAAAAACAAAAAAAAAAAAACCTGTATAGCACTGAATGTATATATTTTATTAACATTATTATCAAAATCAACAACAATTCGAAATATTATTATTATTAAAAAATCAAATTTTTTTTTTCTCTTTTCAAATTATTTAAAAATAAAAATAATTACAAATTTTCTTTTATTATCAATATTATTCGCTATCGATTCTTCTTCTTACTGTCTTTACTGTTATTATTATTATTATTATTCTTCTTTTTTATTCATAATTTTTATTTTGTTGTTTTTTTAATTTGTTTTTATTGCTTGATGAGTAGGAGGACAAAACTTGGCTTCTGAGAATGCAAAATCAAAATTTTCACCAAGAGAAGATTCTGATAGTTTAGGAGGGAAAGGAAAAGTCAGGTTGTATTATTAAAAAAAAATAAATAAATACGGTTATGTGTATGATAAGGCATGTGTGTCTGTGTGTGCGTGTGCGTGCGTGGGTGTTTATGTGTATATATATATAAAAAAAATGATTTGTGTAACCGTCGATTGTTGTGTTTTATAATTAAGCAGCAGCACAGATGGAAGCAGTCAATTAAAATATCGAAGTCGGTTCTTAAATCGTCAAAATTCAGAAAATGTACAATTACCAACAAAAGAAGAAGATGAAGAAACGGATTCTGATTCTTCCGATTCGGATACTGATACAGATGAGGACACTGAAAGTGACAAAAGTAAAAACGATACCAATGATATGGATAAAACGGATATAGGTATAATTTTTCATTCCAGTATAGCAATTATTTTTTGCATCATCGGATTTTTTCACATAAAAGAAATCATTTAAAATTATATACAACAGAGAACACGACAAATCGTTTATATTTAAATGTTTATTTTCTCGAAGAGAATAATTTCGACCGTCGTTATTATCATAATAATAATAATAATAATATGAAAACAAACAAACAAACAAAATCTCATTTTAAAAATATTCCTGCAATCGTAGGTAACTTCAGGAACGTACCTTGATAAAATTCAAAACACGGCCACACGAATAAAGTAAACGAAAGGTTCAAAGGGGGTGTTCTGACTAAAGCCACGACAAAAAAAATTCGTTTTTTTAAAAAAAAAAAAATCGTTTACCGATCGCATCAACCGAATCACAAAAACTGATGACTTCTTCTTTTTTTTCTTCTTATTTTTAAAAAAATCAAACAAAAAAAAAAAAAAAACTTTTATGAGGACATTGAAAACGCCTACAACAAATCAATAAATAATTATAAATAATTAATTAGAAATCCATCATCATGTATTATTGAAGATTGAAGATGACATGTTTTTTTTTTTTTCTATACCACGATCGATTATTTTGGAAAAACGAACAATCCAAAATTTTTATTCATTTCTCATAAATATATTTACTACAATATTATATTATGAAAATGGATGATTATAATAATAATAATAATAATAATAATAATTGTAATCATAAATTTTCAACCGTTATTATTATTATTATTCATATATTCATGTAAAAATATACAGAAATATTTTTTTTTTTTTAATTTAAGTGAATTTAAGTCGAGTTTTAATCGAAAAAAAAGTTTTTATTTGTGATTATATATTAAGTGAAAGAAAATGATGATGATGATGATGATGATTTAAATATGTTAAAACGCGACATTTTTTTCTTTACTTTTCTTTTCTTTGTGTAAATTATTCGAAAATAAATTAAGTTTTGTGAATCATAATGAAATACTTTTTATTTTTTTATTTTTATATATATATAAAATAATAATGATTATCATTTAAATAATTAATTTTTATAATTATCTTAACAAAATTAACAGAAAAGTAATATATTTACTAAAAATCATAATAATTATTGTATATAAAATAAAATTAATACACTATAAGTAAAACAGAGGGGAGAGAGAGAAACACTTAAATTAATATTATTATTATTATTAATTATTAATAATTTTTTTTTTTTTTACTTGATACAATTCAAAAAAAAAAAAAAACATTTTATAAATGTTTTTATATCATTGTACTTTCAGCAAAAAATGTTTAGTTTGGTTGTTTTTTTTTTTTTTTAAATTAATAAAAATTTAAAAATGTTTGTAATAAGTTTTGAGATTTCGATCGAAATCGAAAGGTAGCCGACACTGAACCTGAATTAAAAAAAAAAAAATTAAAAATGATGCAATCTATATTTGTAAGAGATATATTTTGTTAGCAGGACCCTTATTGGCAAGAAGTGCACTTGCTAGAGATAATGGTGGAAATTCTAGGCAAAACAGTAAAGAAGGAAGCGTTTCGAGTTCGAGATCTCGAAATACTCCAGATGATTCGTCACTAAAAGAAGAAGTACCCTGGAGAACAAAATATGGAAATGTTAGAGAAGAAGAACCGACAAATTCTCGCATGGGACAAGATAAAACCGAAGGTTTTTCATTTTAAATTAATTAATTAATTTTTATAATTAAATAAAAAATTTATTAAATTTAATTTAATTTATTAATTTACAGTCCCGAGATTTTTGTCACGGAATCGTCAGTATCAAGAAGAAAATAAATTTCCCGGATACGGAAGTCGTTTTTTAAATAAAAATAAAAGTTCTCCCGTTACTAGCCAGGATGATGATTTAGATAAAATTGGAAGCAGAAGATATTCTAATGCGATGATGGATGATGATAATAAATATCCGACAACTCGATCCAGGTATATTTTTTCTGTTGAAAAATATCATTATTAATGTTAATAAAAATGATGTTGGAAAATTTTATTATGAATTTTTTTTAAATTAAAATTCAGGTTTTCGGGAGCGAGAGATGGAAAAAATTCAATAATGAAAAGTAGATCTTCCCACAATTTTGCTCAAGATGATGATGATGATGATGATATGAGTCCTTCTTCTTATTTACCTTCAAGATACGGTCAAAATATAACAAACGATCTCTCCAGGAGCAGATCAACTCATCATTTAAAAATGAAAGAAAATTCACCCGATCGTTTAACTTCCGGTCGTGAAAAAGATGGTGCGGCACTAAGCTCTTGGGCGAGATATTTAAAGGTTCGTATTTTAAACTTTTTTTTTTACAGATTTCATAATCGATTAAAAAATTTTTTATTTTCTTTTATATTTCAGAATAAATATGGAAATCGAGGTAAGGATGGTAAAGATTTGCCAAGCAGTAATCTTCCATCTTCCTCTGGAGCATCAACATCCTCTTTGAATTCGAGAAGGCTATCTTTAGGATTGCCTTTACGTCACAATTCAACGAGTTTCGAATCATCTGACGATGATCAAAAAAACATGCAAGGCTCCCCCACATCCCCTACAGTTATGGCGGCGGCAACAGCAGGTTATGATTTACTATTATATACAACTTTTTTTTTTTGTGGTTGTGACGAAAAAAAAAAACACCTAATAATAATTGTTGTTTTCCTTCTAGGTTTCGTAGCAGCGGCGTCAGGTTCTACCCTTAGAAACCAATACCTGCAAAAGCGTCGACAACTGTTTAAAATTGGGAGTCGGGGGAGCGAACCAGGATGTTTTACATGGCCCCGTGGCATTGCCGTGGGTATCGATAATTCAATCGTCGTAGCCGATTCATCAAATCACAGAGTTGAGGTATGTTCTCTTTCATTTATATTTATCTTGTTCAACTTTACTTTCTTTCTTTCTTTTTTTATTACCAAAATTTAAATTACGAAAATTTTATTCGTTGTTGGGGGGCGGCGGGGGGGGGAAATTAAATGGTTTTTATTATGATTTAGAATCATAAATTCATGTTTTTAAAAGGTGTTTGATTCAAGAGGAAATTTCCTTAAAGAATTTGGAACTTATGGAAACGGTATGGGAGAATTTGATTGTCTTACTGGAGTAGCCGTAAATAGAATTGGACAATTTATTATTGCCGATAGATATAACCATCGCGTACAAGTGTTGGATCCATCCGGAAGGTTCCTTAGGGCATTCGGTAGTCAGGGTACTGCCGATGGTAGATTTAATTATCCCTGGGGGATAACAACTGATGCTTTGGGTTTTATATACGTTTGCGATAAAGAAAATCACAGAGTTCAAGTAAAATAATAAATCTTATAATGCACACATGCACACATTGTAAATAAGGAATATCAGTTAGAATCTTTTTTTTTGTGGGTAATTTTTAGGTTTTCCAATCGGATGGAACATTCGTAGGAAAATTTGGTACTCAGGGAAATAAACCTGGTCAGTTGGAGCATCCCCATTATATAGCCGTATCAAATACAAACAGGGTGATTGTTAGTGATTCTAACAATCATAGAATTCAAATATTTGACGTTAATGGTAGAGTTTTATCTTCATTTGGTAACGAAGGTTCGGATGAGGGTCAATTTAAGTTTCCAAGGTTTATATTTTTATTATATTAAAATGTCGATAAAATAACTAAAAATATAAATAATTAAAATTATCGGATTACTATTTGTGTAGGGGTGTAGCCGTGGATGATCAGGGTTACATATTTGTTGGAGACTCGGGAAATAATAGAATTCAAATATTTCATCCGGATGGTTCGTTTTTAAAATCATTTGGATGTTGGGGATCCGGAGATGGAGAATTTAAAGGTCTCGAAGGTGTGGCTGTGATGAGCAACGGAAATATTTTGGTGTGCGATAGAGAAAATCATCGAATTCAAGTTTTTTAATTATTCGAATTATATAACTTTAAAAAAAAAAAAAAAAAAATCATCATTATTATCATTATACAAAATAAAAAATTTTGTTTAAATTATTTAAAAAGAAAATATATTGACAATAATTTTTGGCATAGGAAATATTTTGTAATTTTTTTTTTTTCGGTTTAAATTAAATAATCAATCGATTATCGATCATTGGCTTTAAAAAATTTAAATTTATAATAAGCATTTAATATAAATTAATTTGTTTATGGTTTATAATAATTTTATCACCTTAAATTGCCAATTGATTTAATTTTATTAGATAAAATATTTGGCAATTGATTTTTGATAAATAAAAAAAAAAGCAACCATTGCCAACCACAGCCTTGCCTTGATTGAATCAATTAAAATTATTTGGCACTTTTTTAAAATAAATAAAGAAATAAAAATTGATGATTAATTAACCCTGATTTTAATTGGTGTTAAAATAGGTTTCCCCTGATAAATCTAATTTTAAACAATTCAGTAATACAGTTATAATTTTTGCACAAATATTATTATTACAATTTTATTATCTTTTGCAAAAAAAAATTTTATATTATTATTTTTTTTTTGTTTTAAACTTTATAACTAATTAACAACTTTTATTACTAATCACATAAAATTTTTTTTATCACACTATTTACAATTTTTAAAATACATTATTTATTACATTTTAAAAAATTTATCATCATTAATAATATTTCATTATTTTTTCGAACTTTAAATTCTTTAAATTTAAAAACAATACATTCGAGGATAATTTAGAGTTAACATCCACTTAGTTGAATCCTAACTTGAGCCCTATTTTTAAATAATTGATAACTAGAAATCAGGATAAATTTTTTAATGTTTTATAATACAATTAAAAATTATTATTCTATTACATTTCATCGAGTCAAATTTTTTATTCAAAGAAAAATGTTACTTAGTTATAAGTAAAATGAAAAAAACACTTTTCTTTACAAACAAAGAACAATATAAAATAAAAGGCAGTCACTCGTTAGGAAAAAATTAATAATAAATATCATACAGAGAATACTTAATAATAATAAACATTACTATAACAATATAATGAAAAATAATTAACGTTTAACAAAAAAATTATTGAAACTAAATTCATCGATTTCTTTTTCTTCACTAAAAACAGCTTTTTCTATTTTAGAATATGGACTTCCCTTATACTGCAACCAATTTTTCATTTCATCAATATTTTTTCTCTCACCCTGAATTGTTCCTTTGACAGTTCCTTCAGTAGAATTCATACACCAACCCCTTAATCCTAGGGCAGTAGCTTGTTCTTGGGTAAACTTTCTAAAAAAGACACCTTGAACTTTTCCATAAATCTCAAAATTAACGCTTATTAATTTAGATGCCATTCTGTAATTAAAAAAAAATATATATATTTTAATCACTTATTTTAAATCAACAATTAATATTAAATTTCAATTTAAATCAAAAATATATAAATATATTTCTATACTTTACCTGTTTTTTTTGTTTGTAAATGAAAAGTGTTCGCGATAAAATATGACCATAGAGAAAAAAACTTGTTTATTTTAAAATGTATAATTTTTTATAAATTTAGTA
>NW_002987244.1:0-5814 GCF_000006295.1 Pediculus humanus corporis | reverse complement strand
TCGAAATGAAAATTTTCATTATAAAATTGTTTTCGAAATTAAAAAAAAAAAAAGTAATAAAATTGTTAGCGTACATATAAATATGTGTAAATAGTAGATTCATTTGGTTAGTATGGGACAGTAACAATATTTAATTATACTATTACTATTAAAATTTTTTTTTTTTAGTTTAGAGGGATAAATAATAAGCTGCAAGAATATAAAATGTAGTCTCAAAAAAAAAAAATTCAAATTTTTTAATTATCATAAATATTTATCTAATTGCTATATAAAAATAAAACTTTATTTTTGCAGAAAGAAAAAAAAAGTCTGTTTAAACACAGGCCAAATTATAAAAATTAGCTCTTTCATTAGGGGTACTATAATAAAAAAGAGGATAATAGGTGACCCAATTAATGTTCAGTATTAGCTTAAACCCCAAATTTTTATTTAATTTTACATTTGGCCATTGACATCAGTTATTTTTTTCAACATTGTATTAAGGGCAATTTTTAATTAAAATTATTTATTGGCACAATTTAATAATAAATAAATTTATTTATATAATTTAATTCTTCGTGTTTTTACAAAAAAAATTTTTCTTGTAAAATTTTATCTTGGTTAACAAAAATTAATAATAACATACAAAATTATTTATCTGTAATACTTAAAAACATATACAAAATTGTATACAAATATTTTTAATAATGACAATTTGAAAAATTGAATAATTTAATAAAACATTGGTTAACTTTTATATCTACAATTAACTATTAAACTGTGTAGGGTCAATGAATATCGACAATAATATGGGTATACAGTGATTTTTCTTTAAAAAATAATTTTGTATAATTTAGGGAATTAATTCCATCTGTTTCAAATCTAGTTTGAGCTTTTCCTAATATTTCAAATCTATCAGGGTTCTTATCTTCTGATTTGTGATGAAGCATAACATACTTAGATACTTCTGGAGAAAATCTACAGAATCCCAATTTATTCTTCAAAATTCTAAAAAAAAAAAATTTTATGAACATTACATATTTAAGTTTCGATTACATATCATGTTAATAAGAAAACATATCAAGTCAATTTAAAACTTGTTGAACTTGTGCAATTGAAATTTAAAACAAAAAAAAAAAACATGTCAACAACTTTTAAAATGTTCAGTACCTTTCCAACAAATCATCATCTTCACCTCCCCATCCAAAGTATTCATTGGAAAAACCATTTATTTGTATAAAGTGATCTCGTAATATTGCTACTGCTCCCCCAAAAGCATTTTTATATTTTAATTTATATCTCCATGTATTAAGTGCAGCTGTCAGATGCCTTGGTTGCTTAGTACAAGTATAAATGTTTTTCTCTGCCAAGGGTAACAAATCGACATCGTGAAAAATAAAACAGTGGAATAAATGAAATTTAAGCGCTTCTACAAATCCTATATTCATGAGTGCTCCTCGATTGAAAGGCTTTGAAAAAGTTTGTTCAATTAAAAAAATTCTATAACTTATCAAATGCTTTTGTAAAAAGGGATGAATGTATTGAAGAAAAATATTTAGCTGATTCATTCTATTTCTGAATGGAATTATAATTGCAACTTCATAAACATGATTGCAAAACGATGGTTTCCAAAATCCACCTTTCTGAACATTTAAAAGATTTGCATATGTAGACTTATTGTAATATCCAGTCTTAATTTGTAGTTCTGTACTTAATCCCAGCTCAGGTAGTGTCGGACATGACTTTGAATTTGGTTTGTACACTGGTACTAAGTGATATTTAATATCTTCAATGGGAATATATGGATAAGTGACAGCAAATCTTCCAGGAAACAACGCATAAATAATGACAATACTCACAACTATCAACTTAAAAAATACTTTATAGTTACCTCCCATTTTAAATAATAAATACATAGTTTATTAATTATTATTGAATATAAATGAAATTAGAAAATTTATTTTTAAATTTTATTTTCATTTTAATAAAAATAAAATACTACTCAGCAAAAATGTAAGATTTAATGCCTGCATGATGATCTAAAAAAATTTGGTTTATTTAGCTAAGTCAATATTAATGTATGTACTTAAATACATATATCATAATTAAAAATTTTTTTAACAAGGCCTAATATAACCCTAAAAATTTTATCTCCATGATTATATGTATATATATATTATTTTATAAAAAGTGAAAACATGGAGTATTAACGCGACCTTGCGGTGAATTTTGAAACTAAAAGTTTCAGTAGCTAGTAATATGTTTTTGTCATCTATTCAAGTGTTAAAATCGGTTTTTGATTTTATTAAGTCCGTATTGGAAATAATTAATTTAAATTTTGTATAAAGTTTTTCCAAGTGATATTGGTTGCGTATAAAATTTTATTAATATCCTAAAAGATTATAAAACGTGATAAAGTTATTATTGTTCTCTCCTTTCTCTCAGTGATCGGCCATTTTGTTTTTACTTAGTTATAGTGTTCTGTGTAAAAGAAGTGTAAAACTTTTTGCTTTCATAAATGTTAAAGTTCGGCACGATAATATTTTTTAAAAGTTGTTGACTCAATATGAAATTGGAAAATTATATTTAAGGTAAAAAATAAAAATTTTTTTATTTAAAGTAGAACAATTCGAGGGTAGATTTCACTCTGACCTGCTAACATAGTTGAAGTGTGGGTGAAGAAAATCTTATAGCGACCCAAATTTTCTTTTCCACTCTAAATTTTTTTAATTTACGTTATTATGACAATAAATGTCTTTCATTTAATTTCTCTTATGTACATTTAATTCACTTTTTTTTAATTTCGTCAAGTTGTTATGTGTCTTTTTACGTCATTGTGTGTTATACTATAATATTTATTATTATTATTATTATTTTACTTAGATTTGGAACAATTTTGTTTAAAAAAATTAATTCCCAAAAAGTATATATTTTTTATATAAGTATGTATTTATTTAAATGAATTTCAGGTTATTAAAAGCAGACTCTTGTTATTTTGATGTCAATGTAAATTTTTTTTTTTTTTTTTTTTTACGAAATAATATTATGATTTACATTGAGGCCAGTGATAAATAAATGAACATAAATTACATTTAAAATTATCGAGCTTCCGAAAACATTAATTGTAGATAAAAAAAAAAAAAAAAAATAATTTAGTTTTTTATTATTTTTTTTTTAATTTTAAAATATTTTATATACATATATAAACATTTAAATGAACCACCGTGATTTTAATTTAAAAAAAAAAATTTTTTTTAACATGTATTTATATTCGTTTCAAATCGTAAAGTTCCATATAAATGAGATACATTTTAATGTTTTATAAGGTTTTTTTTTTTTTTTATAATAAACATAGAAACGGAGGAAATTTTGTATTTATTTTACAAAAAAAAAAAAAAAGTCATACGTGCCTTATTTATTTTATAGCTGCCAGTTTGTGAAATGGAAAAATAAAAAAAATAAAATGAAATTAGTTAATTTAAGAGCGAAAAAAAGGGGGGGAGGGGGAAAAGATTACTAGAAATGTTTTTCAAACATTTCAAAATAAATTTTTAATCAAAATTTAATAATGTGAAAGTCATTATTTATTTATTTATTTATTTTTTACATTCAACAACAACAACAAAAAAAAAAAAAGGAGACATTTATACAATTTAACTTTTTACATTGACATTTTATTTAAAATTTTATTCGTTTTTGCAGACAGAAAGAAATTTTTAAAAGTTTATTGTTCATAAAATAATTAATTTACGATTAAGTATTGGTGTACCATTTTATTTTTTTTATAATGTGCACACATACACACACTTATACAGACATATATATATTTGTGTGTATATGTGTGTGTGTGTAACATTAGAAAGGCGAATTAATATTATTAGTTTTGTTAAGTTTATTTATTTAGTAGACAGATAAGAGTCAAGTTTAATATTTTTTTTTTTTTTTAACTAATGCATTGTCCGTCCTTGAACCTCATCAGTTCTATGGATTACTAATCACATGTGTACGTGTGCATTACACTAATTTATTACTTAAGAGTTAAAAAAAAAAATTTTTTTTATTATAATCGGAGATTTTTGTTATTTTAAAATAATAAAAATTTAATATTAAGGAGAGTACTACTACTACAGAATGATGTAGATTAAAGTATTAATTGTACATTAAATGTGTTTAGAATAATTGTGATTGATACCAGTCGAAATGCAGGATTTTATCATCAGTTTTTTCTAAAAAACTGGTTTTTGTATATTCGTTAAATTTCAAATATTTTATGATAATTTTATATATATATATTATATAACAACTGGCGAATTTAAAATTACAAGTACGGAATTAAAATTTAGAAATTGTATCTAAAAAAAAAGGCAGACGAGACGATATGTGTCGAAACGAGTCGAAAACTTAAATTACTTGAATTCGGTTGCCGGCACCGGTAAAAAAAAAACTAAAAATTTAGTTAAAAACATTTTTAATTGCAAAATTATAAATGATTTTAATTCAGTCGAAATATTCTTGTCATATAATAAATTTACAAAGTTCTCTAGGCAAAAAAAATGCAAAAACTTATATAAATCAAATGTGTCTCTGTTTATACCATAAAGGATAACAAAAAAAAAAAAATTTTGACAAATGTGTTAGATTAAGAAACAATTCTAATGATCATAAAAGGACTAACCACTACAAGGCATTCCAAAGATACGAAAAAAAAAAAAAATTTTATCGAAATACTCCGCGGATAAAAGAATTCTCATTTATATATAACACGCTCAATTTTTTAGAAAAAAAATTTTTATAAAATTATACAATTCAAATTGATACCTGTTTAAATTCGTTTTCGACGTAAATTCTTCTTCACCCGTAGAATCAAACAATTATAACGTTATCAAATCGAATATCACTTTTTTTTAGTTAACATTTGAATTACAAAAATTTAGTAATAATTTTTTAACAGTATATTGATTTTACATTATTTTTTATTATTATTATTATTATTATGATAATACATCGGTGATACGTAAAGTATAAATGTATTTTTTACAAGTTGTTTTAACATTATTGTTTGTATAAGGAGAAAAAAAAAAAAAAGAAAAATTTACCAAAAACTTTAAAACGTGTTTGTTATTAAACGACGTATATAAAATATTTCGTGACAAACGTGATATTTGGAGGTCGAATTTGCTTATTAATAGTTTCATCAACGACACGATCGGCCAAGAAAGTTATAAAGAAGAAAACAAAGGCACCGGCAAACCCTATGTAAAGCCTAAATGGTTAATTATTTATTTAACGTATATAACTAATAACCTTGAGAGATTAATTTGCTCGTTTATTATTATTATTATTATTATTTATTCATTAATTTTTTTTAAACAGATATTTGAAAATTTTGATTAATTAAGTGAAAAAAAAAAAAACTCATTTGGTTTAAATTCTGCCAGATTTAAATTTTATTTTATTGAACTTCAATTAAACGTAATTATATTATTTTTTTGTTGTCGTTTGTCGTTATAAAATGATAAATTATAAATCGAACGAAATTGATAAATTTCAAAAAAAATTTTATATGTTTTTACCGATATTAAATTTTTTTTTTTTTTCTTTACGGCGCATTAAATTTATTTTATTTTTATTTTTCGACGGCGACTGTTGTTATATATATATGTATGTATATATTACTTACCATTTAATTTACAAAAATCGATAATTTATTTATTTATTTAATTTGTCTGCTTATGAATTAATTTTTATTTTAAAAAAAATGATTAGTAATAATAATAATGATATTAAAGTTAAAACAAAATCAAGTTCGTATCAGGTATAGTAAAATGTTATAGA
>NW_002987245.1:19502-21088 GCF_000006295.1 Pediculus humanus corporis | reverse complement strand
TTTAATTCACTCTCTCCTTCTCTCTCTGTCTTTCTTTCTCTTACTCTGTCTCCCTCTCTCTCTCTCTCTCTCTCTCTCTCTCTCTCTTTCTCTTCTCTCTTTCCAACACGTTTGGCACGAATGTTTTACGAGTTTGTAAAAAGTAACAACCGAAAGAAAAAAAAAACCGAATTTTTGCCAAATTTTTTTTTATTTATTTTTGTTTAAACAACGGATTTTTATTAATAAATAAACATACGCGCGTGCGTCGTGACGACACACATTCGAAATTAAATAATAATAATAATAATGATGATGATAATGATGACGTTTACACGAATATATGTACAACCGAGTGGGAAAAAAACTCGTTAATTTATTCGCAACGAAACTTAATAAATAAATAAATTCAATCCCGTTTTTCTTTTTTTGTTTTGCTTTTCTATTCTTAAATTGTTTAAACAATAATAATAATAATAATAATAATTATTATAATTATAATTATAATTATAATAATAATAATAATAATAATAATTTAAAAAATAAAAGATTTCTTCCGTCAAGATTTTTCTTTTTGTTTAAAAATATTATTATTACCATCGTTGTTTTTTTTTTTTTTTTTAACATCCGGGTATGTCTGAGTTAGCGCAAACTCTTTTAAAAATCTTTTTTTTATTTATTTATTTATTTACTCCCTTTAAATTTAAACTCTTATAATTAGTTGCAAAAATTTAATGAGGCCTTCAAATTTGATTAAAAAAGAAAAAAGAAAAGTGGGGCGCGGGAAATGATAATCAATCACAACCTTTTAACTCGACCATCGAAGGTTAATCATCCGTTTCATTATCATCATTATCATCATAATCATCCTCGTCTGTATTAAAATTTATTTTTTCACGTTAAAAACGTTTATTAAATTATTTAATAATAAGAAAAGGGGGAGGGGGTGGTTGTTGTTTTTCTTTTTTTTCCGGATAGTTTAAAAATCGAAACAAATTGAAACGGTTAATTTTTAAAAATTATGAAATGAAAGTTTTCTTTTTTTTTTTTCTTAACTCTTTTTTTTTATACATAGAAAGTAAATAAATTTATAGTTGTATTAAATAACAATTTATTTATTTAAAAAAAAAAAAAAAAGAATAATTTTTTCATTTTTTGTTTCCTTTTTTTTCCTTTGTATGAGACGTTCTCACGCGTGTTTTTCGTTTTTTTTTTAAATGAAAACGTGACTGAAAATCTTCCTTTTTTTTTTACGGCGTCGGGTTTATCGAGTTACCGTTAATAATAAATCTTAATTGAAGGAAGTAGCAAAAAAATTTAATAAAAAAAAAAAAAAACAAATAAATTGTAAATTTAAATAAACGCCGCGTTTAACGGAGAGGGGTGGGGGGCAATCGCAAACACGAGAGTGAAAAAAATTAAATAAAAAAATTATTATTATTATTATTATTACGTAGTTAATTCATATTACTCGTAACATAAAGTTATGAATTTAAATTAATCATTTGAAAAATATTATTGTCGTTTTATTGTTGTTGTTGTTGTTTTTTTTTGTTGTAAACTTTACAAAGTGATTGCGTTTTATGTTTCATAAAATGTAAAAATTG
>NW_002987245.1:15733-18233 GCF_000006295.1 Pediculus humanus corporis | reverse complement strand
ACAAACGTAATTTAATGTAATTTGTCAATTATTATTATTATTATTATTATTTAACGTGGCAACAACCCAATGCCGAATAATCAAGTTCAAGGTCATATAAAGCCAAACCATTTTTTTTTTTTTGTAGTTTTTTTTTTTTACTTTCCCTGACGATTGATCTATTCATCGATTGATCGATCGATCGGATATCGATTTGTTATTTTTTTTTTCCAGTTAATAAAATGAATTTTAGTTTCCCTGAATTCGTCCCTGATTATTTATTTAATTTTTTTTTCTCACAGTTCGCGCGAATGCGTGCGCGAGCAAGGTAAAAAAAAAAAAACAAACGGAAAAAATTGTTTTTTTGTTTTTTAATTTTTTTCTTTTTTTCATTTCGGCGATGATTATAATAGTAATGACAATAATAATAATAATAATGATAATGATAATGATTAAACGTTAAAATATTTAATATACTATTACTATTCGTAATACGTAATAAATTTTTTTTTCACTCTTTGTACGGTTTCAAAGTTGTTGTTGAGATTTTACTTTTCTACACGCATTACGCATTATATGAAAAAAAATAAATAAATAATAATAATAATTTTTTTTCGCATCTTCGATTCAAGGTCACTTATACATACAACGAACTTAACTTCTCGTGTAAGTAATTAAGGTATTCATTCGGTAGGATTAAGGTACAACCTCAATGAGTTTTAATTTTGGAAAATTGCCATTGGTGGAAATCATCATTTAAAACAAATTATTAAACTTGTTTCGACGTAAATAGAATATTTTTTATGCTTTTTTTTTTTTTGTCCACCCTCAAGGGATTTTAAATGGTAAATTAATCGAGAGAGAGAGAGAGAGAGAGACAAAAAAGATAAACAAAGACAGAGAGAAAGAGCGAAAAACTACAAATAAAAACATTGAACTCAATCGTAAAAAACCTTTTGTGTATCTCTCTTTGCGCGTGTGTGTGTCTTTCTCTCTCTCTCCTTGTGTGTGTGTCTCTCTCTCTCTCTCTCTCTCTTTTTCTGGGGACCGGTAATAAATGAATCCGCCCCGAGTTTGTTTTTTTTTTTTCTTACGTACGCATCGCAATAAAATAAATGATGTTGCAAAATTTTATTTTTCATATTTTATACAACACGTAAAATTACAATTAATTTTAATTTTTTTTTTTTTGATGACACGTTAAGGAAAAAATTATTATTATTATTATCATCATCATTATCATCATCAACACTATTAAGCTTTTAAGGAAGTTAATAATAATTTTGTAATGATTTTTAATAGGTTAGAGAAAAAAAACTACCGAAAACAAAAAAATTAAAATAAATTTTTTTTTTTTTTTTTTCTACTAAAAAAATCAAGGAAGGTGTTTAACGTTAAATTACGTCTCGTTTTTACTCCGGAAAGAAAAAATGATGATGATGATAATAATAATAACAACAACAACAAACAACATCACGAACATTATTATTATTATTAAGTTTCTTTTTTTTTAAATAACGCCAAATAATTTGAAAAAATTTGCAACGTCATTATTGTTATTATTATTATTTTTATCATTGTGCGTATAAGTGCCCCAGCACACGCATATACATTTTTTAAAAAATTTATTACTTTTATTATTACGTAATAATAGCAATCATTATTATTATTATTACTATTATTATTAATAATAATAATAATAAGCTCGTTAATAAAAATTTTTTTATTAAATAACGTAATAATATAACGTTTTTTTTTACGTTTTATTAAATAATAATAATGATAAGTCGCGATTGAAATTTTTCTTTTTTTTTTATTTAGTCAAATAAAATTATTAATAAAAATAAATAAATAAATAAATAATAATAATAATAATGATAATAATGATAATGTTAACAGCGTAAAATTTACATTTAAACGACGTCGTATAAAATTTATAATATTTATAAAAATTATTATTATTATTTTGTGACTCCATATATATATATATATATATATATATATTTTACGTAAAACATGTCGTACGTTTTCGAATAATAATAATAATAATAATGATAATGAATAATGATAATAATAAACAAGATACTTTTTTTTTATTAATCCGCCGTTCGTAAATTTCCCGTAACGTAACGCGCATTATAATATATAAATATTAAAAAAAAAAAAATCCTGTTTGAAATTCGCACCAAAGAAGTAATAATAATAATAATAATAAGAGTATACAAGTATAGTGAAATAAATAAATTATGAAAACATGGCATAAATATTATTATTATTATCGTGTTTTGACGTCGAATTGTCGGGAGGTGGGTTCACCTGTTATACTCAGGTATAAAAAATATGTATTAAATTATAGTTTTAATTTTTGACCTTGAATAAGAAGAAGAAAAAGATGAAAAAGATGAAACAAGAATTTTTTGTGAACATTAACATCAATGTAACAACAACAAACAACAAACAAAAAAAAATGTTTTTTTTTTCCCAACGTGTTCGAACCGACGGGAAACAACCGCGAGAATTT
>NW_002987245.1:4665-14907 GCF_000006295.1 Pediculus humanus corporis | reverse complement strand
TTGGGAAACAAAGGAATTTTCCTTCGAAAACTGAACAAAGGAAAGAAAAAAAAAAAAACTTACTTTACACGCTCGGACGCATTATAATAATAATAATTTATTTTATTTTCCATATCAAATTAAATTGATATTAAATTGAAATTTATTTATTTTATTATATACGCGGACATTTCATTTACGAACCGGAAACAACAAATAATAATAAATCAAATTTATTTTTACGTAATTTTAACAAAAAAAAAAAAATTGTTTTTCCCGTGGTAATAATAATAAAATCGTAAAATTTAAACTTTTTTTTTTAAAACACCGTCAAAGGAATAGAAAAAAAAAAAACTCTACAAAATTTATGTGACGTAATTTAATAATAAACGTGAAAAAAAATTTTTTTTTATAAATTTTGGCGGGAAATTTTTTAAATTCGAAATGATTAAAATGATCCCCAACCTCTCTTCAAATTTTATCATTCGATATCGCTCGAATGATTTTCCCCCTGAAACCTGAGTTATTATTTAAAATTTATTACTCTACCGTAAGGATAATAATTAATAATAATAATAATAATAATAATAATAATAATAATAATAATAATAATAATAATAATAATAATAATAATAATAATAATAATAATAATAATAATAATAATAATATTAACACGTTAACACAACGTAAATCCTCGTCGGATTTAATTTTTTGAATTCGATTAAAATTCGACGATTTTTTTTTTTATACGACATCAACAACAACAACAAAAAAATTAAAACGAATAAAAATATTCTCACGGAATTTAAGAAGACGGACGTTAATCCTTTAATCTCTTTTTAAAAAAAAATCAAATTCGATTTAATGTAGAGATTCATTATTATGTGAAACGTCAACGCGAAAGAAAAATCATAAATTTTGATTTTATTATGCTAAAAAAAAAAAAAAAAAAAATTTCGCTATAATTGCTATAAATTTTTTAATCGACTCCGATGCGTTAGAGACGTTGCACTAATTATAAACTACAAAATTAAATAATTTACAACAAAAAAAAAATCTTTTACTCGTTTTTAGTTTTTTTTTTTTTCGTTATTAGTGTGCTATAAGAAACTTTTTTTTTCTTTCCATTTTGATTCTATAACTATATAGCGTTCGTGACATAACGCAAAAGGTATTTATCGAAAATAAATATTTATATAAATAAGTCGGCATTTTATTTTTTAAAATTATTTTAATAATTTTAAACAAATTTACAACAACAACCACAACAACACGATTCAAATTATTATTATTATTATTATTATTATTATTCCGCTATATATTTATAGATTTTATGGGCTATTATCGTTGTGTGATAATAATCAAGTTTTTTTTTTTTTTATAGAAAGGTTATGTTAAATAATTCCGAGGATACATAAATTGCAATATTAATCATCGTAGTAAAAAAGAAAAGTAAAGAAATTTATAGTTCGTTAATTAGCTATAAAATTTACACATTTTGAAAACATTTCAAGTTTATAGTTTAAATAAATAATCTTTTCTACCCGTTTATAGCAACAATCCAATCGATATTTATGAAAAAAACTTTAGTATTTCGTTCCTTAGCTCTTACGAAAAATCAATTTTTTTTTTTTTATAGCGCGCGTCATCAAAACGGATTGATAATAATAATAATAATAATAATGAATATGTCAAAGAATTTAGCGTTATTTCACGTAGGTTATTACACTAACTACAATATCATTCGTTTTTGATTTGTATTGACGAAATCAACAACCATACAATGCCAAAAACTAAAAAAATGAAATTTTAGTAATCAAAATCTTTGCTATAAATTTCCCACCCCGATTGATATTTGACCGTGGAAAAAAAAAAAAAATTATAATCTTCTCTGTCATGTTTTTTTCATTTTCATTGAAAAAAAAAAAAGGTAGTAGTTCAAGCGGTAAAAGGAGGAGTAGTGGTAGTAGTAGTAGTTGTAGTTGTAGTTGCACAAGGAGTGGATGTACTGGAAGTAACACTACTACCGTGGGATTAATTCCATAAATTTTTTCTTAACCCATAATATCTAATTTAAAAATCTCTCATCATTTATTGAAAAGGAATTTTTTAACCTTACGTTTAATTCGCGAATGATTTATATATTAATTTTTTTGGTTATTCGTTGTTGTTAATTAAAAAAAATTAATCAAAAGAAAATTTTATAAACCTGTTTAACTCTGCTCAAACCCCCCGCCCCCGCATTCCCGCCTCTTCCTCCGATTCCCCCGCCTCCATCTTCTCTCACCTTCCGTTTTCATATAATATTAAAATCATCATTATCATTAGACTTTGATTTCCTGAATTTGTTTATTATTATTATTATTATTACTCGAATTTGAAAATTCTTTTTTTTTCTTTTCTTTTTTTCTTTTCATATATTCGATCCTGAGATTTTCCTTGTTTGTATTCTCGTGTTTGTTGTTCTTTTTTCACTCTCACGTGGTAGTATTTACACGTTCAACATTTGACACCACCCAATCGTTTTATACGTTACATTACGAGTACCTCAAGTGACAACCTATTAACCGTGTGAAAAGTGCGTGTGCGTGTCTGTGTCAGTGTGTCAGTTAAAATTTTGAATGACACGTTTTAAAGTTCAGACATGTTTTAATAAAAAAAAAAAAACCCCAAGGTTTTTATGTTAACCCGTCCTAAAAAAAAAAACAAAAAAACAGATTGTTGTTGTTGTTGTTGTTCAAAATTTTTTTTCTTTTTTTTCTTTAACCGTAACGTAACACATGAAACAAACACACACAAAAAAAAAAATTTATCTGTTTGTTTTGACTGGTTACAACACAAGATTGTTTTCCCCCCAGATAATTGTGATATGAATGACAAGATGAATTAGTAAATCAATGTTTTGTTTGTAAAAAAAAAAAAAAAAATTTTATTTTTTATGTTACGGTTACATTTTATCATTATTATCATTATTATTATTTTGATTTTGTCTCGATTGTCTCCCCGTGACACAAGACTCTTAAAAATTTTTTTTTTTTTTTTAGGCGCTTTTTACAATTTCCCGAAGGTTTTTTTAACCCCTTTAAATTTTTTTTTTTTTTATTTGTCGACCTCGTCGTCGCGTTTTATTTTTTGTCATAAAACAAACATCGAAATCGCGCGTTTGTTTGTGTTGGTGTGTGCGTGTGCGTGTGCGTGTGCGTTACGTCAGCAAAAAATTTAAAACAAAATATATTGATCTCGATCACAACAATGACAAAAACAAAAAAAATTAATTTATTACCATTTAATTAAAGGTTCCGATACTCGTACGTGTATTTATTAATAATAATAATAATAATTTTTTATTGTTTGCCAAAATGTTTTATTTATTTTACCTGGAAAATCAGGTTTCATCATCATCCCGAAAAATTTACCGCGGGAGAAAAAAGGGAGGACGAAAAGGTTTTCAAGAAAAAAAAAAAATGTCGACCTTGATTTTTAAATTCTCCTTCCCTTAAGGGGGGAAAATAAATTTTGTACGACAGCATATGATAACAATACATCTTCTCGATCATCGTTTCCGTTAAACAAAAAAAAAAAATTTTTTAATGTGATACCGCAGGTGTGGTTTAACACCCAGAAATTTTTCATCGTGACAATAAGATTAAAAGGTCGTCATTCCAGTTCTTTTTTCTTTATTTTCCAATTTCGATTTCAGGTTTTTTTTATTTTTTTATCTTTTGTTTTTAATAAAAATTCAAGAGACAAACAAACAAACAAACGAACGAACAACCAAACAAACAAAAAGAAAAAAAAAGAAAACATAGGTAAATAAAAGTGTGGTAATTAACCACCACCGGAGGGTAATAGAAGGGAAAGTAAAAAAAAAAAAAAAATAGGTGATAGAAAATTCGGGGGGGGAGCCCAGAGACGATGAGAGGTTTGAACCCCACGTCTCTCCCTCCCTCCCTCATCTACATTTTTTTTTTTATTAATGCACATTTAAAAAAAATTTATCATTAGTCATTTTCTGATTACGTGAAAATTTTTTTACGACGATAGAGTAAATCTTAATTACGTGTTACAAACGGTAATTTTTTCGTTAAATAATAATAATAATAATAATAATAATAATTATTATTATTATTATTATTATTATTATTATTATTATTTATTAAAATTTTATTATAATAATTATTATTATTATTATTATTATTATTATTATTTATTTTACAATAAAATTTTTTTTTTTTTAAATTCGTGGATCCATAAGGAAAGGAAAAATCTTTAAAAAAAAAAAATGATCATTTTAATGAATGGTAAAAATAAAAATTTTTTTTTTTTTAACTACTTCCGCTTTTTTTTCTAAAAACTGGTACAAATACTTTGTCGAAAGATTTTTTCTTTTTTTTTTTTGGAAATATTTGTTACGTTAAAAAAAATACTCGTCGACGATAAGGCCCCCCCTCCCCATTAATTTAAAATTTCTTTTTATTTTTGTTTGTTTTACGGTTTTGAATGACCCGGACGTTTTTTTTTTTATTTTCTTCCTGTGCTAAACGTATCTGTCGGTACTTGACGTAATCTAATGACACTATTTACAGTACTATTATCATTATTATTATTATTATTACGGAGACATTTCCTCGACGTACTCGTCGAAAAAAAATCTTTTTAATTGAATATTTTTATTCGATTCCTTTGAATGAAATGGAAATGTAAACTTTTTCATCCGACGCGGTGTTATTTCTCTTTATTATCATTATTATTATCATTATTATTATAATCACGATAATTTTATGCAATTAAGTTTAGGAGGTATTTTTTAATATTTTTTAAATATTTTTTTTTTAAATCGTGCAATAATGATGATAATGATGATTGTGTTTCGATCATGTTGAAACTTTTGCTTTTTTTTTTTTTTTATAAAAAACGCCCAAATCGAGTTTATTGTTATTAATATTATTATTATTACTATTATTTCGTCACTTTGCGCCGTGATTTCTATTTATTTTAAAAAAAAAAAAAGTTGCAGAAAATTTAAAAAAAAACCCAAATGTCTTCAGATTTCAACGGTTTTCTCTCGAGATTTTCACGCGCGCGATACGCAAAATGGAGGCCGAAGAAAAATGACGCCATATTTTTTTTTTTTGACGCACGTCTTATTTACGCGTCATAATAATATTTATAAAATATTTCTCCTTAGCAGACGTATGAGATAATTCATACTATTATTATTATCATTACCTTAGCGATATGTCGTGGCTTAAAAAAAAAATTTTTTTTTTTTCTTTTTGCACTTTGACGTCATTTTTCTACCGACGCCGCTTTTAGCAATCCGGTAGCAATAATAAATATGTATAAATAAAAAAAAAACAATTCAACTTTTTCTCTCTCGATTAATAATTCCTCTCATTCATTTCATTTCATTTTTAATAACGTTATTATTATTATTTTAGTGAATGTAAAAGTGCGTGTTGAAAGGAGGAGGAGGAGGAGGAGGAAGAACAAAAGTCTGACACGAAATAATAACCGGAAATAAAAATTTAATAAAAGTCAAAAAAGTATTTACCTTTTTTCATTTAAAAATCTAATTATTAATAAAATATATATTAAAACTACTCGCGTTTTAAATTATTATTATTATTAATAATCAGGAAGTAATTTAATCGATTTCAGCAGTAATAAATAATGTCGTGTAATTTCATTGGGTAGCGCGCTTAATCCAATCGTGACTCGCATAAAGTCGAGAAGCACCCGAAAACCGAGAAAATTCTAACCAGAAATCTCAAAAAAAGGTGACCCACCCTGAACGAACGATGGATTTTGATAACCGTTTATTATTATTATTATATATGTGAAAGATAATATATATGATATACTGAGTCAAAATATAAAAAAAAAAAATTTTTTTTCAAGGCTACTAACTCGAGGCATTTTTTTTTTTTTTATACGTGAACTTAACCGGTCGAAATTACATTACTTTGCGTTTGTTGTTGTTATGTAGTAATAGTAGTAGCAGCCTCGTTTCGATGATGATGATGATGATGATGATGATTGTGACGATGACATCGACGAATTAAACGGTCACAACGGTTTTTTTTTCGAACGTAAACGAGACAGATCCGTCAAAAAAAAAAAAAAATGGCGACGAATATTTGTTTAAATTTATTTTTTTTCCGTCAAAACGACGAACTTTGTTGTGTTGTCTCCCCTGTTTTTGCAAATTTTTTTTTTTTTTTAATAATGTTTTATTTATATCCGGTGCGTGATAATTTAAATCGTGTTAAATTTTGTTTTTTGTTTTTTTTTTCTCCTAAATCACGATTTCCGGTAAATAAATCAATTTATAATTATAACTCTTATAGAAAAAGTATAAACTATCCGATCGATTTTTTTTTTTCAACTTCCTTCCTTCCTTCCTCCCCATCGCTTATTAAATAAAATTAATTTTATAGATCAAAATTAAATAAAACAAACTATATTTACGCTATATCTTTATAGTATACAAAAAAAATTTAACGGACTTATAATAATTTAAAAAAAAAAAAAAATGAATGCATAATAAAATTCAATACGAATAAATATTTAGAAAAAAATTCGTGTCACACCGACAAACCTCCGACTTTTCTTATCATCATCATCATCATCATCATCATTATTATTATTATTATTAAGAGTAATAAAACGTCATTTAAATTTTTTTATAATAAAAAAAACTGTCACAACATATTAAATACGAGGTTTAAAAATTATGTTCGAAATTTTTTTTTTTTTTAAATCGTGCTCTTGTTCTTTTTTTTTTTTTTTGTTAATACGATTATAATAAATTATTATTATTATTATTTTGTAGGGGAGGTAGGGGGAGGGGGGGAAACCGGAAGGGGTGTCGGTTTTTTATTTTAAACACGACCCCGTTATATATATAAAGTCCACTTCCTATTTTCACAAATGACAATCACTTGTTTTTACCAAAAAAAAAAAATTAAATAAAAATAAAATTTTTTTTTTTTCCCTTTTGTAAACAAACGCACGTGCACTTTCACGCGCACTCACGCACACTCTCAATATTCACGTATTGCGGTAAATAATTATTTTTTTTTTTAAATTTAATTTTAGAAAGTGGTAACGTAAACTTTTTTTTTTAAAAAAAAAAAAAAAAATTAAAAACAATAACGGTAACGGTAGCCGAAATAACGGGTAAAAATATGAAGAAATATTAATATTAGTTTTTTTCGTTAACGAAACTTAATAGTAATATTTAAAATTTACAAAAAAAAAAAAAAAAAAGAAACAATTCCTTGACCCAAAAAAAAAAAAAAAAAAATTTTAATATTTTAAAAGGACAAAAAAAAAACAAAAAAAAAATTCATATTCTAATTTTAATTTTTTTTTTCTCTCTCTCTCTCTCTCTTATTGTTTTTTCTTACTTGACCGTACTAAAAATACAAACGCTACTACTACCACTACTACTACAAACAATAATAAATTTCTACTTGATAAATAAATATTAATAATTATTATTATCATTATTTCGTTTGCTCAAAGATTCATCTGCCATTCATCGTAATTCAAAATTTTTTCAACCTTCGAAATTTTTTCGCGCCAAACTTTATAATCAAAAAAATAATTTTTTTTTTAAAAATTCATTCATAGGAAATCGAGCTGAGCGTTCCTTTGAAAAAAAAAAAAAATTTTTTCCTTTGAATTTACCATTGAAAAATAACTTTTTAAATAACGTTAATTAATTTTTTAAAATGCGTGTAAATCTCTTGTGCGACGAGTTACAGAAATTTTTTTTTTTTTTTTTTTACGTTCACGTACGTACACGGCAATTATTATTAACAAATAATAATTTACATCGTTTAAAATATTACGTAATAAAAAAATTGTTTAAACAAATAAAAACAGAAAGAGTTAACAAAAAAAAAATTTATAAATAATTTTTTTTTCGTCGGAAAAATTTTTATCCCCGTCACGATTTAATTTAACCACAAATTTTATTATCGTTGATAATTTTAATAATAATAATAATTTATCACGTCAATAATTATTTATTTATTTATTTATTACTTTAAAAATTATCGATGACGAATAATAATAATAATAATAAATAATAATCAAGTGTAAAAATCTCTCACGCCTTCCGTCAAAATTATGTTAATTTTTATATAAATTTTTTCCTTGATTTATTTTCGAAATATTCATTATTATTATTGCTGATTATGTACAACAAACACCACGTTATGTCAAAAATAAAAATTTCTTCCTTGGGGGGATGCGAGGGGTGAGGAAGGGAGGGAGAATGTAAAATAAAAAGATTTGATAATTTATTTCGCGACGAACCAAAAAAAAGTTTACGAAAATTATTAATCGTCATTTTATTTATTTATGTATATGAAGTGCGAAACCTTATGAGGTGGGAGAAACCTATTAAAAATCAATAATATGTTAAAAACGTCCATCAAAAAAGAGGGAAAAAAAAGGTCGCGTCGCGTATGTTACGTAAATTAAAATTTAGGGCATAAAATGTTATGTATGAAAAGGGGCCCTCGAGGGCTTTTCATTCATGACGACTCGAATCTCATACAAAAATTTTAATTTTAATTTTAATTGAGGCCCTGTCAAAATTTCAAATCAATTCAATTTTTTTTTTTTTTTATTTTTTTTTTTTACAGATATTATTTCTATCAGTATTTCACAGAGTTGTTTCCATAATGGTACCCACGGGTAAAGTAGGACCGATAACTCCGAAAAAAGTAATTCCAGAAGTTTTACCATCGAAACCTTATCGGGAACCGGCACAGGTTTGGGAAAGAGTCGACGAAGGACCCAATCCGTACAAACCACCCGTTTATAAATACACTCTATTAGATTTTGCAAGGAAATATGGTAGGAAAACTTTAATTCCGCCACCGGAAGACGAATATTATAAAGTGAGTAACAAAATAATATTTTAAATAAACAAACAAACGTTTGCTTTTTTTTTATTATCTGACAATAGCCTTATACAAAATCGAATTTTTATTATAAAATTTTACGAAAAAAACTTTTTCCACTGGTATAAAAAATATCTATCGTTACGTCGTAATCATACGTACCCAAAAAAAAAAGAACAAGATTCAAAAAAACGAAAGAAGAATCTTCTCGTCGGAAGAATCTTACCGGAAGTGAAAGTATTACGTTAGGATTTTTTTTTTAAAGTCAATTAATATATAATAATGAATTTGAGTTGATGTTAAGGTTAATTAAAGGCATTTTTATAATAGTAGGAAAACATTTTTTTTTTTACCTCAAAGGTTGATGATGATGAAAGGGGGGACACATTAAATAATAATAATAATAAAACATTTCACTCGACAATCGATTTATCGATCGATCGATCGATTTTTATTTTTCTTACGGAAATGAAAATCCATTAAAATAAATTTCATTGTTTGATATTTTTCATTTTAATTCATTTACGTAATAATAATAATAATAATAAATGATTCACGGGGGGAGAGTTTTTTTTTTTTTAATTACTAATAACATTTTAAATAATAAAATTATTTATTTATTTATTTTTTAATAACAAACAACGGGATTGTAAATAATAAAAAAAAGAAAGAAAGAAAGAAAAGAAATAAAAGTTTAAAAGTTATGCAATATTTTTATATGCCAAAAACTTTTTATTTTATTTTTTTGTTTGTAAGGCAAAACTTTCTCTTCACGTTGTTTGTTTGTTTGTTTATTTGTTATCGTTAAAATACATTTTTTTTTTCAAAAGGTGAATATTAAAATTTTTTATTTGTTTTTTTTTTTTTTTTATATGTTATATATTATTTATTTTTTCTTTTCCAGGCACCACCAAGAGTGATTTATTATCACCGTAAGGAACAACCCATCTATCATCAAAAAACAAAATTTTATTATTTTCCATTACAATTTTTGTGAGAAGATCTATCTATTTTTTTTTTTTTTTTTTTTTTTTTTTTCAAGAGATGCCATATATGAAGAAAAAAAAAAATTTCAAGTAAATGTGTACGTGTGTGTGTGTGTGCGTGTGTATATATTTATACATATATATATCACGAATTTATTATTAATAATTGTTTTATGTATATATATAGATGTATATACGTATAAAACGAGAGAGAAGTGTGATATACGTCTTAGACATCCTTTTTTTTTTTATAATTTTTATTATTATTATTAATAAATTAAAATTTTGTTTTTGTTTTTTTTTATCGATTGAGAGACAAAGTAGAAAAATGTTAGATGAATAAAAATTTAGTTATT
>NW_002987245.1:2342-4218 GCF_000006295.1 Pediculus humanus corporis | reverse complement strand
TATATAAATATTTAAAAGTTTCTTTGAATTAATTATAATAATTCAATTAATAATAATTGTTATATATATTATTTGTAAAAAAAAATTTTCCTCAAGTTTTCTTCAATTTTTATTCAAATCCCATAATTTCTTTCTCAATATATCCGATATTTAATTTTCCGAGCTCGAACATAAAAATAAACACGCGTTTCTACATAAGTTTCCTGTTTTATGCATTTTCATTTGCATTTTAAATTTTAATTGATTAATTAATGTTTTATTTTTTTTTTTTTTTTTTTTAAAAAAAACAAAAAAGTAAGTGCAAATAAAAGAAAGGTAATAATGTAATATGTGGTTCAATTAATTATATTTATGAAAATAAACATTCGTAAAAATTCCTTGTTTTTTTTTTGAAATTAAAAAAAAAAAGAAAAAAAAAGTCTCACACATACTTAAAAATGTTGTAATCGATTAATAATGTAAATGGTTTGTTATATCAATTAATTATATAAATGTATTATAATCGTGCATTATTACTACTACTACTTTCCTTATTACACGAATTAGATAGACAATTAAATAATGTCGGTGCAACTTTTCCTTCAAACAATATTTAAAAAAATTATTTTTCATATTTGATTCATTAAGATATTATTTGTTCAATCAAGGCTTGAAAAATATCATTTTCATATAAGTTAATTACTTAAATGAATTTATTAATGTATAATAAAAGTTTTATGAAAAAAAAAAAAAAATCACGGAGATTATGGCAGACACATTAATGGCTTAAACGAAGTTTAAAAAAAAAAAAAATTTTAATAATTTAAAAAACGGTTAAAACTTTTTAAAAACCTTGATTTTATTTTAAACTAATTAAAATTTAAAAAAATCAGCATATTTTTCACAAATCATAAAATGAAATAAATAATTTCAACTTTAATTCATAATGATATTAAATCAATAAAAATAATAATAATAATTTTTATTTTAACAATTTCTTTTTTTATATATATATACAGAAAAGAACAAAAAAAAATTCGATAAAATTTTATTAAATTCGTTATTTTTAATAATAGGATAATATCATTATATAATCCTTCATTCATTTCGTATATGTATTTAATATATATAATTTTATTAATATGTAAAGTTTAAATTTAATAACGATAATTTTCAATGTGTTATTATTTATTTACCTTTCGAAATTTAGGTTAATAAAAAATTAATGTGGATACGTACGTATACAACATATTCATTAATATTATCTAAATGAAAATTTTTCGGCAAATCAAAAAAGAGGAAAAGAATATATATATGTGCGTGGTAAAATATGCGGATCAAGGTGATTGAAGAACACGTCAATTATACAGTCAAACCTATAACCTTATAAACTGGTTCATACATACATACATATATATATATTTAATTAATAAATAACGTGTAATAAATGGTTATTTGATTTTAAAGTTTAACCCTTTTATCTACACCATATAACCCCGTGAAAAAATATTTTTAACCTTCGTGAATTTTTTTTTTTTTTTTACTATAAAATCTCACTGATTTATTTTTTATAATTAAATTTAAATATTTCATGTGTAATTATATTTTTTTTTTTAAAAAATAGCAAGTGTAAAACGATAATTAATTAACCGACGAATGGTATTAATTGATACTTTTCATTATAATTAAAGATTCCTAATAAATGCATAAAAAACTCGTTAATGCATTCATTATCAACACATCGTTTATTTATTATTGACATAATATTACGTTTGAAAAAAAAAAAAAAAATGAATATCATACGTATAAATTATTTTTTAAATATTTTCTTAACAAAAAAAAAAAACAAGGTTGGAAACAAACACATTACGACACAATTACCACTTTGTAGATATTT
>NW_002987245.1:0-1095 GCF_000006295.1 Pediculus humanus corporis | reverse complement strand
ATTATTATTATTATTAAAACTTTGTGAGAAAAAAAAAATAATCGTGAATTATTGTACGTGGCAGAAGTTAAAACCGACCAACCCAAAAGCTTGGTCTCGTTGTCCTCGCCGATGGCAATTAAATAAAAAAAATTTTTTAAAAATTAAAAATTAAATTTAAATTTTTCTCTCAGGTTTTTGCTCTACTTTACGTTTACCGCTTATTAATTAACAAACAAACAATAATAATAATAGTAATCAATCGATCGATCAATATTTCCACGTTTGTCTTATCGTGATAACAATTTTTTTTGAATTACCGTAAAAATATTATTGTTAAAAAACAATATTTGTTATTATTATCAACATTTCTCCTCATCATAAATTAATAAAAATAATAATAATAATAATAATAAGATAAAGATTTTTCCTTCTGAACGAACGAAAGCAGAAGAAAGATGAAGAAGGGAGGGAAAGGGAGGGTAGGAGGTCCTTGTGAGCAATGACTTGTACGAAACCTTCCTAATTACGTTTTGATAACTAAGAAAAAAAGAAAATAATGATAATAATAATAAATTATTGGTGTTAACATAATAATGATGATATTTATAATAAATCACAATGAGGACAACAATCGTTTTATGATTTTTTTTTTTTTTCTTCTCGACGGAAACCTTTGTAAATTTTGCAAGAAAATATGATTTTCAAGGTTTGAATAATGAGAAAAAAAAATTTTTTTTCATCGATTATTATTATTATTATTATTATTATTATTTTCTTTAAAGTTTTTTTTTTTTTTATTGTAGTCAGAGTTTAATCTTTAATATTTTTAACAAGGATGCAATTTTTTACGGGATAAAACCCGCGACAACCCAAAATTTTCATATATAATAAAACATCAAATTTTAAATTTAATGAGATTTACTTATTTATAAATAACAAAAGAAATTTTTCTATAAGGCCCAAAACTTATCATCGCAACTGTATTCTAACAATATTAATAATAATAATAATTTATCGTTAATTTAATACGAAACATTAAAAAGCGGTGGTTATTTTTTTTGGAAACACACGCACACATATTTTAGTGCTGCCAACAAAGGCACGACATTAACG
>NW_002987246.1:202387-213707 GCF_000006295.1 Pediculus humanus corporis | reverse complement strand
TTATTTAATTTAAAGTTATTCTATAAAATGGCTGCCGGTTCAAAACTAAAAAACTAAAAAAGTGCCAATTAATTTAATTGTGGGGAAAAATAAAAAAAAAAATAGTTAAGTTATTATTGTTTTGATTACGTTTTTTAATCCGCCTCCATTTTGTCTTATTATTATTATTATTATTATTATTTTACATGATTTATTATAAAAAAATTATTAATTAATTATTTATTTATTTAAATGCATAAACGTGAGGCCTTAGAAAACATTTGCTCACCTGACAAATTTTTTTTTTTTTTTATTTATTTAAAAAAAAATTAAAAATTAATAATTATTATTATTATTATTATTATTATTATTATTATTATTATTTACGTAAATCAATTAAATAAAAAATTTATTAAAACAATGATCGGACTTACTAATTATTTATTTTTTTTTTTTTTTTTAAAACGCGCCGAATTTTATTTTTACATTTATTTTAGTTATTACAAAAATTATTTCAATTCACATAACGATAAATGCATAATTTTTTTCGTTAATAAATAAATAAATAACTTAAAGTAAATAATGTCAATTTTCATTTAAAAATAATAATAATAATAATAATAATAATAATAGTAATTTAAATCACCGCGTTTTGTTTACCGTAAATATTTTATCCGATTTATTTTTTATCAGCTGTACGAAAAAGTGCCATTATTTATTATTACATAACTTATTTATTTATTTATTTTTTCATCATTTCTCTTATTTATTTATTTTACGCGTCACTCGTTTAAGTACCCGTTAATTATAAAAAATTCTATATATTTATCGATATTTAATTACGGGTAATTAATTATTTATTTATTTTACTTTTTTTTTTTGGTTAAAAAAAAATTATATTATTAAAATTATTTTTATTTTAAAATAATAATAATGTTTCAACGTCAACATGCTTGTATCCCCCTCCCCCTTTTTTTTAATTTTTTTTATTTTTAAACAAATAAAATTAATTTAAAATATTTTTATCAAAATAAATAAATAACAAATATAAAATACATTTAATAATGACATTTAATAGTCACAAATGAATTTTATAATTTCATTATTATTATTATTATTATCATCATCATCATCATCATTATTAAATTATTCATAAAAAAAATTAATTTAATAATAATTTTTTCTTTCTTTTTTTTTTTTTTTTTTTAAATAGAATGACACAATTTGACAATCCTTTTAAGTTTTTTTTCAATTCAAAACATTATTATTATTATTTTTTAAATTGTCGGACATATTGTAAAAACGGTTTTATTTAAATTTTTTACTTTTGATTAATTATTTAAAATTATTTTGCATATCACAAATTATTCCCTTTTATTCAAAAATATAAAATAAATAAGGATAAAAATAATAAAAAATAAGCTGACTTTGAGAGCTTTCTTTAATGATTATTTATTACAAGTGTAAGAAGATCACATGACTTATTGTTTATAAACTTTGTAAATTATCTTTAAAATTTAAATTCAAAAATATACAAATTATATATATATATATATATATATATATATATATATATATATATATATATATATATATATATGACACATTATATAACTTGTATTATTATTACTAGTAAAAATAAATTTATTACTATTTTATTTTGAAATTATTAATCATTTTTTCAAAAATTTTATTTAATTAATTAATTAATTCATTCATTTCTTCCTTTTATCTTTTCTTTTAAACAAAAAAAATCCTTTTGCTTTAACTTCCGGTTTTTTTTTTTTTTTTAGAAATAAAAGGTTGGTATGATACCTAAAAGTTATTTGAATATTTAAACCGTTGTTAAAAAAAAAAGGCGCGCGGAAATTTAAAAATAATAATCAAGACTGAGGGCGCTATTTTCTAGTTCCACGTATTGTTTCGCTTCTTCATACGACTTTTGATCACTTATAAATGTTTCTCAAGTCAGTATGGATAAATTTTGGCCTGTTAAAATGGAAATTGATGATGATTCAACGGCAAATTTAATTGATGAAGAGTATTTAGTTCTTAGAGCGAAAAATGCATTAAAATACGATCCATACGAAGCTAAATCGTGGTTATTAACCGCCCAAACTTTATTTCCACATAATTTTGGAGTTCAGGTATTTCAATTTCATTAAAATAATTTTTTTATTTAATTTTTAAATTAAAAAAAAATTATTTGATAATTTAAATAAATGTTTTTAACAGAGATTGATTAGTTAAATAAAAAATTTTTCATTCATCATTATTTATAAATTTTTTTTTTTTTTAGTTTGAAGCCTATTACATAGAAAAAACTGCTAGAAATGTTAAAGAAGCTGCTAAATGTTTTGCATCATTGTAAGTTAAACTATTATTCTTATCATTATTATGTATATTAATACACATAAGTGAAAATAAACTATGATTATAAATAATAATGATTTGTAGTAATAAAATAATCTAATGTTAACTAATAATAAAACTAATTCTAGAGTGCTTGTAGTTAAATTTTTTTTTTTACATAAGGTTCAGTGCATTTCCAGAAGAAGCAGATTTGTGTACGGAAATAAAAGCGATAACGACAGCATTAAGACTTTCTGAAAATGAAAACGAATTGGGCGATTCAATGCCAATGTCAGAAAATGAATTTTTACGACAACTTTTTCATCAAGTTCCAAAAAATGTGCAACATTCATTATTGCTTATGTGTGCCGAAAAACTCCAGACACATGGAACACTGTACATTGATGCTTTTACTTTTTAATAAATTTCCTCTAACTATTGTAAATTATGGAGTAAGTTTTTGAAATTTTTAAAGATAAAATTTAGAAAGATTCAATGCCTAATGAATTTATTCATTTATTACAGCCTAGACTAATGGAAAATTTAATAACGGCAGAAAAACATGGACTTCTTCAAAATAATCCAGTTAATTGTTATAGAAAGTTATTAGGTAAACTTACGACAAACAAAAACATTTATCTTTTTCTTTTTTAAGAATAACATTTAATTAGGTTTCGATTTGCTTTTAGTTTGCGATTTACTACCGCTTCTCGGTAGTGATCAATTAGAACTTCAACCGAAAAGTTTATATAGATTACTTCATAAAGCAATTGAATTTTATTTATGTTACTTATTTAATAATAAAAAAAAAGAAGATTTAGATAATTTACAAATAGAAGAACCATGGACAAAATTATGGGAAATAATGTTAAACATTGGATCTAAATTGGCATGGGATTTGAGTATAACATTCGCTAGTTACTGGTAATTCAAAATGGATTCTTTTTGTTCTACTAGCTTTTGAGTAAGTTTTTATAACACATTTGGTAATTATTTTTTAAAGGAATAAAGATAATTATTGGACTGCTTTAATGAATGCTTACCAAACAAGACCTTCAGCCAATGATGACAATGGTCAAAAACAAATAGTTTATTGTGCGACACTTATATTCGTCAGATGTTTACACGAATATTTATCTGCTGTTGAATCAGGTGAGTTATCAAAACCTATTATTCACTAAAATATAATATTATCTAAATTAACATTAAAATAATTTCGTTCAATGACTATTTTTTTTTATTCATATATTATTACTTGTTAATTTTAGGTTCTGAGAGGACTTTTGTTTTAGTCGAAGCATTTTGCATTCCTTGTTTTCCAAATGAATCACTACCCAAAAGAAGTAGAGTTGAAGAAGATTTAAATCAACCTGCTCTTACTTCATCATCAAATCTTTCTTCTAGCGTATTACATTCTTTTGTGATTGCAGTTCGATGTTGGGATTTGCTTCATCACAATGAATCTATTGAAAGAGGTAAAAAGACAAAAAAAAAAATCAATCAAATTGTATTATTGCATAATTATTATTATTAACTATTTTATTTTTTTTCTAGAATTTTCGAGACTTATGGTGCACTTAAAGCTAGAATCCTTTTTAAAAAATTTTCAACTCGATTTAACTTTATACAAGGGACAGTACGAACAATTGAGAACACTTTTAATGAACTCAAACGAATGTGATACTCAAGCTAGTTTACTCGCCAAAGATTTATTATTATTATCGAGTTATTATTTCTCGCAGAATTATTCGGTAATTATTTTTTTATTCGATTTAAAACAATATTTATATTTTATTTTTTTTACATTATAAAAATTTAATTGCAGCCAATAATAGATATAATATCGAAAGTTACCTCATCGCTTCCCGAATCGAATTCTAACAATGCCAACGATGTTAATTCCAATTCACTTTCCATAGCAACAAGACAAAGTAGGCACTTGCATTATTTACCATTGACGAGAATGAGCATTTTACAATACTGCGTCAAAATATTATTGGCAGCTTTCAAGGTACAAAGATGAAAGAAAGAAAAGGGAAAAAATATGTTTTGCTTTTTAAATTCGGAAAATTAACAGAAAAAAAAATTTATTTCAGAGCAAAAAAAACGAATTGACTCTGGGTCACATTCTCGTTTTGATACAATTGGATAATCCGATTGACGAAGAAACGTTACACGAAATAATAACGAGCATACAAAATCGTGGAGGATTTTCTTATCCATTATTCACATCGTACATTGTTAACGTTGATATATTAGAACAGTTTGCCTATTTGTCAAACGATTTGGGTACTAAAATAACATTGGATATATTGCCACCGAATCAACAGCTACACAAGTGAGTAGGGTTTAAGAATGTTATCAATGAAATAATGGTAAAATATTATTATTATTATTACTAATACAAAAAAAAAAAAAAAAATGAATTTTAGTCAAAGGAGAATGTCTACGAGAGGAGTTGATAAAGGAGTTAAGGAAGATATAAGGACGGCTATAAGGAGACAAGTAACGAGATCAAACGAAGCCGTGGATAATTTAATTATCAAGTTTTTATGCAGAGAAAGAGAATTGATTTATCACAGTTTGGTCGATTCCTAAATGAAAAAAGGTGGAAAAAAAACAATTGCGCAATGATTATTTACGTGAATTATGTAAGTACATTTATAAAAATAATATTTAATACTTATTTTATGTTTTTTTTCTTCTTCTTTCTCTATCTCTCTCTCTCTTTCTCTTCTTTTCAATATGTTAAAGATTTTAAAAAATTGGTTTAAATTCAATCGGTAAAATATGTAAAAGGTAAGTAATGAATTAAAAGTTTTAAAGATAAATGTTGTGGGTAAAATACTTTGGTGTCCGCCATTAAAAAAATTAACGTAAAAATGTCCAACGAAATATTTCGAGAGAGTATTTTCAATTATTAAATTGAGATATGTTTTAAAAAAAAATAAAAAACAAATTTAGTCGTGTCGCAAGTAAAAGTTTACCGAAGAACAAGTTATCCGTGGTTAAATTACTTTATATTAAACATCGATTTCACTCTCAACGGTCAAAACCTGATTAACACCTTAGGGCTATGTATTATTATTGACCTGATTTAACGAGTTTTTCTTTTCGTTTCTTTTTTTTTTTTTCACTTTTTTCACTTTTTATTTATTATTTAAGAAAAACTTTTTTTTTTTTTTTTTTTTTTTTTTTTTTTTTTTTCCTATTCCAACCCCAATCCCCCCCCCGGTTTTTTTTTTTTCGTCAAAATTAAATGAAACAAAACGAAACGAAACGAAACGAACATTTGAAAAATTTTGAAAATGCGTTCTAAAACGTAAATACAAATTGATTGGGGGATTAAAGTTAATTCTGATTGGTCAATTTCGGTCATTACGTACTTCCGGTTTTTATTTTGTTTTTGATTTGATTTGACGTTTTTTTTATTTTATGGAATCGAATTGAGAATTTTTAGTAACGGAAAATAAATCAAACGATGGAATCTTAAAAATATTCATAAATCCAAATAGTAATAATAATAATAATTTGTTTTTTTTTTTAAATAATAGTAATAATAATGATAACGATAAAATTACATTAAAAGAGAAAAACGTAGGGAAAAAAACGTGTGCGTATGCGTTTAGGTTAAATAAAAAGAAAGTAAGTGAAATCAAAATTAAAAAAAAAAAAAAAAAAAAAAAAAGTGTGTGCGTAGTAGTAAACCTGTTGCGAAAATTTTTTTTTTTTATCAAACGTTTTCTTTTCCAACTTTTTTTATTATTTTTATCAATCGAATAATAATAATAATAATAATAATAATAATAATAATAATAATAATAATAATAATAATAATAATAATAATAATAATAATAATAATAATAATAATAATAAAATTTTTCGTTTCTTTTAATTATGGTTAGTAAAGGGCAAAGATTCCCATCGACCCTTTGATAATAATAATAATAATAATTAATTAATTAATTAAAAGGCTTTATGTATGTATATACACATATGTAAACGCATATATATTTTTGTTTTTGAATCGAAATCACATTACACCAAAATTAAATTATAAATTAATACATAAAATGATAATAATAATAATGATGATGATAATAATAATATACAAAAAAAATATTTATATATATTTATACGCATAATCTGATATAATAATAATAATAATAATAATAAAATTTTATGTTCAATCGTTAGATACAAATTATAATTAAAATACATTTATACAATGATAATAATAATAATATTGAATTAATTTGTTCGTATAGAGTAGTTTAAATGATAAAATTTTTAATTTTAATCTTTTAATTTTCTGATGTTGGTAATACTTTTCTTTTCCCTCCCTTATTAAAAAAAAAAAAAGAAAATTTTATATTCCTGATCGTACGTACAAAAATCCTCTTTCTCTCTCTCTCTCTCTTTCTCTTAAATTATTTTAAATAATAATAATAATAATATACTTTGGCATTATCCTTTTTTTTTAATATAAAACCCACAAGAATTTTTTTTTTTTTTATAAATAATAATAATAATAATAAAATAAAAATTTTTAAAAAAAAAAAAAAAAAAAAAGGTTGTCGTACGTCAGTCGAATAGAATAAAGTGATTACGAAAGGTTTCACAAATCAATCCATAAAGTAATATTAATAATATTAATAATATTAATAATAATAATAATAATAGTAATTTTTTTTGTATTTACACAATAATTAATTTTTATTGAGCAATTTTTTTTTTTAATAATTTTTTTTATTTATTGATTTATTGATTTATTTATTTATTAAAAAAATAAATGATTTACATATATAATTTTTAAATTAAATTAAATTTCGTGAGAGAGAGAGAGAGAGAGAGACAGAGAAAAAAGTAATCTAATAAAAAAAAATGATAATAATAATTATAATGATGACGATGACGATACGATAATAATAATAATAATAATATAAAATAAATAAATTCATCGTCGAAAATAATTTTTTTTTTTTTTTATTCACCAGGCGTGGTTTCTCTCTCTCTCTCTCTCTTTTTCTCTCTCTCTTTTTCTCTCATTTTCTCTCCACCCAAAAAAAAAATTCAAAATAAAAATTCTTATGATTTTAAATAATCATCATCATTATTATTTCCATTAAAAAAAAACGTGAATCCGAATGAAAGGATGCTGCATCTCACGTTTTCTTTTTTTCATTCATATATTTTTTAACGACACGATAGCGTTTCACGGCTACGTTTATCTCATTAATCCGCAGCATCTCATCACAAACGATAATAATGATAATAATAATAATTTAATTAGTTTTTATAATAAAAAAAAAAAAAAAAAAAAACGAAAAATTAGGATCGAGCTAGTAATAATAATAATAATTATAAACATGTTAATTTTTATTTATTCAATCAATGATTCATTTTTTTTTTTTTTTTTTTAGTTTCTCTCTCTGTCTCTTTCTTTCTCTCTTTCTTTTTACTTTTCTCTTTCTTTCTCACACTTTTTCCTCGTCTTTTCGATTCACTTTCCCCCCCCCCTACATATATATTAGCTAACGAATTTGTTAATGAAATTAATTTTCTTTTTTTTAAATTTCATTTTAATTTTTTAATATAAACGTTTATAATAGGTATGCACGTGCGCTCACGTGCTTTTCCCACGTGTATATGTAAGTGGAGTTTAAAAAAGTTTATTGTATTTTTTATATGACGAATTATCATTATTATTATTACTACTATAATTAAAATGTTTTTCCAACTCCTTCCTTTTTTATTATTATAAAAAAATAATTTACTCGATTATACTAATAATAATAATAATAATAATAATAATAATAATAATAATAGTAATAATAATAATAATAATAATAATAATAGTAATAATAATAATAATAATAGTGACAACTTTTTTTATTACGTGTGTGATAATGTATGTACGTAATCATTATCGTGACGTCGATGATACGATGATGATGATGATGATGATGTTTACATGTATGTATGTATGCATATGAGTTTTGAGTTATTAATACTAAATAATAATAATAATAATAATAATAACGTACTGCGAATAATAATCGTGTTTATCTGTGTTTGTGTTTGTTCGCGTGTTTAGTTTTCTAATTTAAACGTAATAGATGGTTATTTCATTCTGTTCAAAACGAAATCGCTCACGACTATAAGACCTTTTTGATAAGGGGATTCAACGATAGTGTTAGCTAATCTAACGGCTTCCATGCAATGTTTCTTTGCTAAAAATCTCGTTTGTTCCAACCCCTGGGATTTGTGAACTAATTCGAATGCTTTATCCACATCTCCGGGCTCTTGAAATCTTCTCATTATCATGGCGTTCAATTCCGGATACTGAAACGGATTTAAAACAAGTTTAAAAAAAAAATAAATATGAATATTTATCGTAAAAAAAAAAAAAAAAAAAAAAAATATGCAAACTTTTTCGCATGCGAATAAAACGGGAGCCGTCGCGAGTCCCAATTTTAAATCCGCCGCCGTGGGTTTTCCCATAGCGTCTGCAGACGACACGAAATCCAAAAGGTCATCGACTAATTGAAATGCGAGACCGATATTTCTTCCGTATTGGAATGCAACTTCCGACAATGATTCATCTGCTCCCGCCAACATGGCCACCTATAAATAAAAAAATAAAAAAAATTTTTTTTTTCTTTTTTTTTTTTTTTTGGTAATTAATTAAATACCTCGAACGTATTTTTTTTTTTTTTTTATGACGTGTCGTCCATTTTTTTTTTTTTTTTTACGCCGTCGTCAAAAACTAACCGTATACAATCACGGATCCCTCACGCGTAAAACACGTGTACACGTGTACATTCGTGTTGCTTTCAAAACACGGTCGTGCGCGCTGGTCGTATATACGTACGAAAACTTTCTCTATCCCTCCCTTCCTTCTTCTTCTTCTACTTTTAAATATTTATTTATTATAAATGCGTAAAAAAAAAATGACCGTGTGGGGAAAAAATTTTTTTTTTTTTTTCTTTCAAATTGTGTGTTGGCAATACGCGAGCGATTTCACCTTCGATATTTTATCATTATTATTATTATTATTATTATTAATTTCCAGGTTTTTATTCCGATTCCTATTAAATGAGATCCTCTCCACGAATTTTAGTGATTCGTTTTTTTTTTATTGATTTAATTTCTAACGTGAAAACGTCCTTCGAATAAATTTCTCATTTTCTCACGTTCGATTTTGATCTATAAAAATTTTGATTGGAAAAAAATTTCCCCCTCTCCCCATTTTATTTCGTCATTTAACAATAATGATAATAATAAACACCTGTTATTGTAATTTCTGTGTGATTCGAATGACTTCGCGTGAGAAATGTGATTGATTGTTAAAAAAATGTTAATACGTGACGTAAAGGACAGGTAGAGAAAAAAAAGAGAGAAAGAGGGAATATGGGAAAAATGGGAGGAGAATTTGGGAAGGACGTAAAATTAACCGTTTTAAACATAATTTGGAAAATTGCAACATTTTTCCAAAGAAAAGTCTGACATTATTTTCTTCTGATCTCTCTTTCTCTTTCTCTCTCTCTTTCTCTCTCTACCTCTCTCTTTTTAATTTTTTTGATCTTTGTAGTTTTACAGTATTTTTCCCACGACGTTTTATATTTAATTTCTTTTTTTATCAATTTTACACTAAAAAAAATTTATTTATTTATTTATTTATTACGGTGAAAGCGGTTCGTTCGGATTGAATGGCGACCTTGCTTCCATTATTTTAAGATGAGAGAGAGAGAGAGAGAAAACATCTTCCCGACGATACGAATTAATTAAAACCTTGAACTTTTTATTAAAGTAATTACACGAGTTTTTAAAAAAAAAAAATTAAATTTATTATTATTATTAAAATAATTAGGGAGTCGAACGACGGTTGCCTGATGTGAGTATGCCTGATGATCTTAGACACGTTTTTTATTTAAAAAAAAAAAAAAATCAATATGGCGTAAATATATTAATTTTTTTTTTTTGAGGAAAATGTAAAATTTTATTTTGCTCAAAAAACGGGATTAATAAATAAAAATGAATAAGAGAGAGAGAGAGAGGAAGAAAGATTCGTCGTATGATATGACGAGAGGGAATGAGAGGGAAAAAGGTTTTCGTAGAGCTAGAGAAAGAGAGAGAAAGGTTTGTCGTTAGGCGAGATAGAGAGTAAGGTTTGTTGTATGGCGAAAAAGAAAGGTTCGTTGTATGGCGAAAGAGAAAGGTTCGACGTATGGCGAGAGAAAGAGAGAGAAAGGTTTGTCGTATGACGAGTGAGAGAGTAAGAGGTTCGTTGTATGGCGAAAGAGAAAGGTTTGTCGTATGAAGAGAGGGAAAGGTTCGTCGTATGGCGAGAGAAAGAGAGAGAGAAAGGTTTGTCGTAAGACGTGGTAGAAAGTAAGGTTCATTGAATGGCGAAAGAGAAAAGTTTGTTGTATGGCAAGAGGGAAAGAAAAGGAAAAAGGTTTTCGTAGAGCGAGAGAAAGAGACGGAGAGAGAGAAAGGTTTGTCGTAAGGTTTTTCGATAGAATCAATTTCGTTAAAAAAAAAAAAATAAATTTTCTGCTTACTGCTTTTGCACTGTTGGCTATCAAACTCGCTGTTTTCCTGTAGGTTTTCGTTAAATAATGTGCAAATCTTTCATTTTCCGTTTCTTTCGATCCGAGTTGCATGAATTCTCCCTGAACCAAATCCGTGACGACCTACCAAAAAAAAAAATGATGATAATAATAATGATAATAATAATAATAATAGACTTGACATAAGAAAAAAAGAAAAGAATCGTTCTATAAGGAAAAAAGTTTTTTTTTTTTTTTTTTCAAGCTACCAAAGTTGAACAATTAAATAAAACCTGAATGGTCAGTTTAAAATTTTAAAAAATCAATAAAAAAAATATTTAAAAAAATAACGATAATAATAATAATAATAATAATAATAATAATAATAATAATAATAATAATAATAATAATAATAATAATAATGATAATTTACA
>NW_002987246.1:186029-202172 GCF_000006295.1 Pediculus humanus corporis | reverse complement strand
ACTAAACTAAAATAATAAATTAATAAGTAAACAATTTTTTTTTTATTAAATAAAATTTCGAAAACTAGGAAATTATAATTTTTTTTTTTTTTTTTCGCTCTGATTCGAACGCAACAATTAATTCGTATTATATATTTATATCCCTCTCTGCTCTGCTTAAAGCGGTTTTTGAGGTAAATGAAAGAAAAGGCTAATGCCCGCCCCCCCCCGAAAAAAAAAGAATTATTATTATTTCCCTCCTCCCCGTTTCGTCGTCGTACTTCGTTTGACAATCAGATTTTGTTATTTATTTATTTAGATTCTTTTAAAAAAAAAAAAATTACGTAATGAATTGTTAAAAACGGATTACGTTGACCATCTTTTTTTTTTTTTTTTTACTTAACTTTCCTCTTCCCTCCCCCTACCCCGCCCCCCTCCTTCTCCCGCCTCTTTAAAAACAAGCCGACGACATGTTTGAATATATATATATACCTACGTGTACAAATACATACTTATACGAGAGTGTTAATATATTTTATATAATCAATTAACATTTTCTGACTTGATATCCTTGCGAGTGCTAATATAAATTTTTTTTTTTTTCCAGTTTTTCGATAAAAAAAACATTCCGTCGTTTTTTTTTTTTTTCGGTATTAAGTAACAAATCCTGTACGGTCGAAACGGGTTAGGTTCATACCTTAGTTTACTCGTTCAGCAAATAAAAAAAAAAAAGGGTGGGAAAAAGTAATGATAAAGAATTTTTGCTTTACCTGACTGAGAGTCAATGTGACTTTATCATCCCTCAACCTTGCAATCATCATTGATGCAACTGCCAAAATAAAATCCCCCGCCATTGTGACCTGTCGATAAAAAAAAAAAAAAAAAAAAAATTAAATTAATGATAATAATAATGAAATTGTAAACGGTTTACAAGGGGAAATGTTATAATGACGTATTCGAATCATCGCGATGATGATGATGACGTTTCGAAATATTATTTAATAACAATTGACAAAAAAAAAAAAAAAAAGGAAAAATTATTATTTTAACACCAATTTAAAACTCATTATAATCACACAACTATCATACCTACTTTTTAAAAAATATGTAAATAATTCAAGGGTAAATTTCTCTCTCTCTCTCTCTCTTTTCTCTTAACAGGTAGTTAAAAATATCACACTTAAATACTTTTTTCGCATTATTTTAAAGGTAAACCTTAGCGCAAAAAAAAAAAAAATTACGAAAGTAGGCGAGATTAAGGATTAAGAGTCAAAAGTTTTAATTTTTTCATTATAATGGTCGTTTATAAATTATCATAATAAACGCCATTATCATAAAAAACGCGAAGGATAATTTTTAAAGGTCATTAATAAAAATGACAACAACAAAAACAAAAAAAAAACTTCGTCCGTGACAAAAAATAAAACGCGTGTCTTTTTTAATTTTTAAAAAAAATTTTCCTTGCAAGTTTTCGCGAGAAACGAGTAAAAAATAATAATAATAATAATAATAATAAAACTGGAAATTAAAATTCAATGATCGTTTATCACACATTTAAATACAAAACAGACGCGTTAAAATAATTTTCCGAGAATAAAGAAAAAAAAGAAAAAAAAAAAAAAAAAAACCTCGTTTCGCGTAATAATCTCGTTGTATCTTAAAAGTATTGTCTGGATTTATTATCATTATTATTATTATCATCGCTATTGTTAATAAAAAAAAAAAAACGTCGGTTATTAACGCTCGGTATAAAATTACGTCCTTCCATAGTATCAAAATATTTTTTAAAAAAAATTTTTTTTTTCTTCTAAAATGCCATTTAAGTTGCGAAAGGTACGAAACGACCCTCAATGATGAGGGTCGTACCTTATTTTTTTTTAAAATTTACGCGCGTTATTATAAAGATTATCTTAATGAGTGTTTGTGCGTATTTTTTGCGTAAATTATTAAATTTTGGGCAAAACAAAATACAAAGCGAAGGATATCATCGTCCTTGTCCGACCTTGTAATCTCCACACTTAGCAAAAGCTTTCTTTTTACACATTTCACGTAGTCCTCCTCTTTTCTACCCCCTCAGACCACCAAACCCATTCGTAAATGCGTGTGTGTGTGTGTGTGTGTGTGTTTTACCACATATACGAGAGTAAATGGACGGTAATGAAAACATGAGAGAGAGAGAGAGAGAGAAAAAACCGATTACGTAACGAAACATCTCCGGTAATTTGATGGGATGGGATAAAGCTAAAGGTCCTAAATTGTGAAGTCGTGAGAATGCCGCCGTCTATACGAGGTCTAGGCCCTGTGGAGAGAGAGAGAGAGAGAGATGTGAGATGATGTCCAGAATAATCAGCCAAGGCCGCTTTCACAATCCTGTTTTCGTGTTTATCATTCTTTTGTTTTAACATTTACATAATTACTATTTACAGAGGGAAAACAATTTTTTCTTTTCACCTCTCTCATCTTTCCTTCCTCAACTCTCTCGTGTGTATATCTCTTGATAATTTGATAATGAATTATTGCCTGAAAACAATTTTTGTCCTTTTTTCCACCTCCATGTTCACCGCGTTTGATTTTTCCCTAAGAGAAATATTTTATAAAAATCATGCTAACAATTAATGTAATGATTGAGGCGTCAAAAAGGGAAAATTCGTCGATAAGGCATTTATAAAATTTTCCTTTTGCGTCATAATGAGAAAATTTTTTTTTTTTTTCTTTTCAAACTCGGTCAACTCGGTAAAATGATTTGCAATTATTGCAACGACCGTGAAAATACGGTCTGATTATATTTAGCTTTACCAATTATTCTTTCTCTTTTCACCTCATTTCTCTTTCTCTCTCTCTCTCTCTCTGTCTCTCTCTTTTAAATTTTTTCAAACAGGTTGTCAAAGTTCTTTCAACAATTGTTTTCATATTATCATTCATGTAATTGATATCTTTTTTTTCTTTCAAATTAATTCCACATCTCTTTTTAAAATGATATTTTTATTAGTTTTATTTTTATAGAGGACTAGTTTCTTCTTACAATTCTTGTCGAAATCTGTGGAAATTCCATCTTGATGAGTTTCCACATGCCTTTTCCTTAAAAATGAGCGACCTTTTTAAATTTTCCTACAGCCATTCCTCCAAGACATTCCATTTTTCCTTTTTTGTTTCGTTGCGATCGATTTCGTACGAATATTTTCGATATTGTCTCGCACGCGACATTTTCTTTTCTCTCTCTCTCTTTTTCTTTTAGATCATCTCGAAACGAGGAAGTGTTAAAAAAAAACTTGATGTCCTTTACGTTATTTTGATTTTTACGCAAACAAAAACCATATTTTTTTTTTTTTTAAGTTTAAAAACCAGAAAAAATAAAAAAAATAAAAAAATTTATAACTCGTTAACGTTCGATGACAATCTGACAACCTAACAAAAAAAAAAAATGAAAAACTAAAAATGTATTAAAAATTATTAATAATTTAAAATTTTAAAAAAATCTCCGATCATTTTCAAATCATTAATTGATTTTCTTTCACGGTCGTGATTTTAATAATAATAATAATTAATAATTTTTTAAGGTTAAAATAGTTTCGATTGACATTAACGCGTATTAATAATGATTTTTTAAACGGATTTAAAAAAAAAAAAAAACGTTAGAATTTAAATTATCTACGTCATCAAAATACTTTATCCCATAGACTAATTCGACTAAAATTCAACTAAAACGTATTCGAGGGCTTAATCTACCCTGTTGACAAATCCGTCTTTTAAAAAAATTTTTAATAAAGAACGCGGGTGGATTAGAACCTGTAGGTAGGGTCGGTTCGAAAGTTACGAAAAAAGGTGGTAATGGTTTTTCACCCCCGGGGGTGTTTTTTTTTTTTTTTTGCGAAAGACATCATTGTAATCCCCAAACAAAAAACTTGTGGCTGATCCTTTACACGAATACACTCAACTTTTATTTTATGTAAAAAATGAAAACCATTCAGTATTAAATCTCGAAAAGAAAGTATTCAACGATTGTTATTGTACTTTTTTTTTTTAAATTTATTGTTGGTAGCACTGAAACCAGTTTGACTCGATGCAGGTGGTAGACGTAAATCAAAAAAAAAAAAAAACAATAGCGATGTCTAGCAGCGCAAAGTTTTATTTACACTTTAATTTAAATTCGAATTCGCAAGGGTAGACAAATTTGAAAAAAAAAAGGCGCGATTTTATTACTGTAATAAATCCGATAGTGATATCAATTAAATTTTCCGTAAGTTTGAATCGCGAATCGAAATCAAATCCGTTACGTTTTGTTATCTCATATATTTTCCCTCGAGGTTTTTTTTTTTTAGTTTCCTGTTTCGTACCTTACGAAAATTAAAAAAAAATTTCTTCCATGTTTTTCCCTTCACTTTTTCCAACGGAATCATCTCTCTATCTCTCTCTCTCTTTCATAAACGTTTTTTAATTAACGTAAAAATTTTTCACCTTTTTTTTTTTTTTTTAAAATTTCAAAGTCCAAGGAAACGTGGCACCGTAAAAAATTGTTAAGGTGAATGATTTCACTTATTTCTAATTACGCGCGATACCCACGTGACTGTTTCTGCCACGACTCTTTCGTTTTTCGACAAAATAAAAATAAAATCTTTAAATATTTAAACAAAAACAAATATTTGTTGATATTAAACGAAAAAAATTAGTACCTCTCGCGATTTTTTAAATAAACATTTGATACCTGACTAGACGCGACAAAAACGATAGAAAATTTTTTTTTTTTAATTCAATGACGACAGGTCGTACTTAATACTTGTTACACGTCCGACATTTTATCATAATCATCATTATTATTTTTTCCATTATATATACATATATATATAATTTATTATCAAAGGATAAACCGATAAAGTCCGTCACGATCCACATCACTACATGATCCATTCAAATCCATTTTTAATCCACAATAATTCTTTCCTTAATCCATTTGTACGTATTACGACGTTTTAAAAATTCTTTTTAAACGACAAGATGGTGAGAGAGAGAGAGAGAGAGTCGCGCCTAATAAAAAAAGAAGTAGCAGACATTTTTTTTGTACAACAAACAATAAGTACGAATACAACAACCGGGTTTATTTCGGTTGTTACACCTGTAACGAGAGAGACGACATTTAAATCTAAAAAAGTAAATTAATTTAAAAATCCGGAAAATTACGTTTAGGAAAATGGTACTAAGTTAGAAAGTCAGTTTTTTTTACCATAAACATCATCATTATTATCTTAATATTATTATCGTAATAGTCGAAAGAGTTCAAAAAACCTCCGAGTAAAATCCTTGAATTTATTTATTTACATTTATAAACAATTTAATTAAAGTTATACTCTATAAATAGTACTATATAGTGAATAATAATAATAATAATTTTTTTTTATTCTTTTCGCAAATGATTTTCGCGGTAAATTTAAACGTTTTCCACAACGGGGGGGGGGACGGAAATCCGTGAAAAAATAATAAAAATATTTGTCGGTTTAAAACGCGAATAGGGGGGGGGAGAAGGAAAAACAGAAATAAATCCGTGAAAGAAATTGAAAAAAAAAAAAAAAAAGAATTTCACTTCCTGGTTTTTATTTTAAGGTATATTATTATTATTATTATTATCATTACCCTAAAGCGCGTGCGCTTTGCACTATGTCAGACGCTTAAATAACATTCAAACCGTGTACACACAAACACACTTACGAGGTAGTAATAAATCATATTTAAAAACTTACAGGTAATAAATTTTGATTATTATTATTATTATTACTGCTATTATTATCGCGCGAAGAATAAAATTCCCTATAAAAAATTAAATAATAATAATAATAATAATAAAGGGGAAAAGAAAAAAAATTTTTTAAAGTTTAAAAACTGGGATAGAATTTTTTTTTTTTTGATCGAACCCAACCCGGAAATTTTTCTTTAAAAAAATGTAGCCGCCATATTGAAATCGAACCGTTTCCTATTCGTCGCAATTTTCTTTAAATAGAAAACGAAAGTGAAACGGAGATGAAAATTTTTTTCTTTTTTTCTTTTCCACCTTTTCGCCTCGAGGATAAACATAAAATTTCGTGTTAAAAATTATTATTATTATTATTATTATTACAAATACGCGATTAATCACTTTTGTGCGTGCGTGGGGGAAGGGGGGGGAGGAGAACAAAAACCCGCGAGGAAATTCAATACATTTCTTTTTTATTAATGATGATGATAATAATAATAAGTATAGTTTTGAATAACTTTTCACCATTTATTCGTTCTCATTATTATTTTTTCCTTAAAATTAAACGCTCCTCCTAAACCGTTTCTTTTTTTGTCCTTCCCTTTCTTTTACTCCATCATTGTTTTTTTCAAACTTTAATTATTTTGCGACTAGCCCACCTCTCCCCTCCCCCTCCTCACCGAAGTTGTCGTAAAACGCGACGACGACGATGACGACGACCTACCAATCTAGTTTTTAAAGTGAGAGTTACAAAGTGTACAATTATTTATTCACCTTCGTACCTTTTTCAAAACGATTTTCCTCTTTTCGCATATCTTGAAGGTTATTCATACTTGATTTTTAGTTTTTTTGTCGATGTCGACATTTTTTTTGCTTTCTCTACATCTTAATTTTATATATAAACGACAACAAAATTTTATTGTGTCCCAAAAAAAAAATTTTTTAATAAAAAAACCGTTTTTTTGTTTACGTGATTGAAGTAAAGGCTAATTGATTTCTTTGACCGATCGGCCTTCGTTTAAACCGTCATTTAAAATATTTTTATTTAAAAAAATGGAGTTGAAGGTCTGTCTTGTCGATTGTTACAAAGGTGCAAAATTTTTTTTAAAAAAAAAAAAAAAAAAAAAAAAAAAAGTAAATGAACTTTAATTCTTTTTACTCGAATGAATTACTAGTTAAAAAACGTAACGTTTTGTCATTCGAAGAGAGAAAATCATCGAACGAACGAAACAACGATTAGTAGAGAAAAGACAAAACAAAAAACTTTTAAATAATAATAATAATAATTTTTTCCGATGATCCGTATGATATGTCACACCTTAAAATTCTTTTGTTTTTTCTTTTTTTTTTTTTTTTCTAAACTTAAAACTTTAAAGAATGAGAAAATAAATCGAAAAAAATGAAAAGAGAAAAAAATTTTTTTTTCTAAATAGATTTCTAATCAGATTCGAAAACACAAATTACTTATTATTGATTTGATTTATTTATTTATTGACTGACTTGTTTATCCGTTTGATGAGTTTACATAAAAAATTATTAGTTTGTTACTAATTGAATAACTAACTACAGAGCTTCTTACTAAAATCGTTTTCTTTTATTTCTATCTTTTTTTTTTTTTTTTTTCTAACACTTCGTACATGGGTACATGACGCCATTTTGACTGATAATTGATGCTGCGTTTATCAGATTGTTTTTTTTTTTTTTTTTTTAAGAGAAAATAAAAAAAAACGCGAGATGAATACGAATGGGATTATGCCCTTTTTTTTTTTTTTTTTTTATTACGACGAATGTTGATTACGTCATTTCGTATTTATTATATGCACCGTCGAAAAGTTTTTTTTTTTTTTTTAAAAAGGAAAACAAAAACAAACAAATTAAATTAAACTAGTTAATTACGAAAACGCATTACGAGACTAGTAAGAATAATAATAATAATAATAAAAAAACGTTATCTAAAAAACAAACCGTAGAAAATTTAACGGACAATTCAACCTTCTTAGATAATAATAATAATAATAATAATAATAATAATAATTATCATCCCAAAATTTATTTATTTATTTTGGGGAAGGGGGGGGGGGAATTCACGAGGTGATAACACCTTTTGATAACCTTTTCGACGAATGAAAACGTAATTTTTTTTTACACAATGAGAAAATAATTTAAATCCGTTTTATTTTGCCTTACAAGCGCGGGAATTTGCGCAAAAAATTATCGATCGATAAATTCGAGATATCGAACGATAATATAAAAAAAAAAAAAGTTATCTCAATTAAAAAAAAAGAAAAATAGAAATCGGGTATTTTAATAATTAGAAAGTTTTTGCCCAGAGTTTCGAACGAGAAATAATAATAATAATAATAATAATATTGTTTTTTTAAAAAAAAAAAAAAAAACCGAACAAACATTGTTTAAAAAAAAAACAAAAATTTAATTTCAATTTAATTACAATTTAATTTAAAACGCAATCAACAAATTTTCATCATCTCTCGTTTAATCTAATTTAAATTAATTTAAATTTGAATTTTTCTTGTTTTTTTTTTTTTTTTCGTTTTTTTCAAGGCACGCTTCTCTCCAAACTTAATTTATTATTATTATTATTATTATTATTATTATTATTATGGTCACTTTTAAACACGACAAGGCTCTTATTTGTCGGGGTTTTTAAGTATTTATCCCAGGTTTCTACCCGACGATTCCTTAGGGACAAATACTCGAATTTCGGTGGTGCTACTTATAATATTTTCCGAAGAATGTGGGCTTGTCCCACATAGTGCGATTTCCTGGATGGTTTCTTCCTTTAGGTTCTTATTATTATTATTATTATTATTATTATTATTTTGGATAATAAAAAAAAATTCAATCGTTGTAATGGTTGATTTTTAACCGCATTAAATTTAATAAGTGACCTCAGGTATTTGTTTCCTATATTTCGAAACTATATTTTTAACAAAAAAAATCAAAAAAAACGTGCATCCAGAATATCATCAAATTGTAATTCTTATGGCAATCGTTAAAAATAATAATAATAATAATAAATCCTTTAATTTTTGTTTTCGTTAAAACGGGAAAAAAGTAAGGAAGGGAAAGCCAAAAAAAAAAAAAAATATTTTGAGGGCGAAACCCTGAACGCTCCTTCGTGATTATTACGCGGTAAAAACCTAAATAACGATCCTAAAGTTTTCTTCTGCTTTTATTTTCAAATCTATTATTTTTTTGAATGTTACATTAATAATAATAATAATAATGACGATAAATTTATAAATCCTATTGAAATAATAATGGGGAAGAAAGTAAAACGAGAGGGAAGGGAGAGGGGGGCGGATAAAACGTGGAAGAAACCAAAAAAGGCATAAATTTAAAAAAAAGAAAAAAAAGAATTTCGTTAAACGTTTAACTTATGACACAAATAATAATTTACATTAAACGTACCTAAATCACTTTTATTTTCTTTTTCGTTCGTTCATAAAAAACAAAATATATTAAAATTACGTTAATGGTTATTATTATTATTATTATTATTACAAATTGAAAATTGCTTTTCATGTGGAATTCAATTCTTAAACCCTTGGAGGGATTTTTTTTTTTTTTTGGACTGACTCTCTGGAGGAAGAACGAACGCTTTAATTTTTTTTAAACAATTTTTTTTTTTAAGGTTTACATAACAGATATTTTAGGCTTATAAAATTTGACCTAAACAAAAAAAAAAAAAAAACTAGGCTCCATCAAACCAACCTCTACACACTATTAAAAGTTACCTCATACTTAACCAAGCCCTACCTCCCCCCCTGCTTCTTCCTTCCCCCTTTTTTTTCTTTCTCTTTTTTTTAATGTTTTTTTTTTTTTTTTCGACTTTTTCCTCTTTAAATTTTTTTACTTTTTGCAAACAAACAAATAAAAATCAATTAAATATCAATAAACAATATGACATACAAAAACAATTCAAAAAAATTTTAAACAATTTGATTGAAAACAAATTGTTTGTTTACCCATTAATTAACTGAAGAGAGAGAGAGAGAGAGAGAGAGAGAGAGAGAGAGAAAGAAAATTTACATTCGGCAACAATTATTTTGCAAACAATGAAATACAATGATTAATAATCAGGTTTATCCTCATCACGTGACCTCAATTCTTTTAAATTGTTTTTCATTTCTTTTCTTACCCACTTCCTTCACCCTAACAACCCATTCATTCGTAAAAATTTTTTCGGGGCCCCCCTTTTTTTTAAACTCATTTTCCTTTAACGCTCTCACAGCCTTCTCGTAAAAAAAATTCTTAACGACTAAATAACGTTTCGTATAATAAAAAAAAAAAAAAAAAAAAAAAAAACGCAATTATGATTACGTAATCGTGAACAACAAAAAAAATTAATTAATCTAAACGGATATAAGATGGCACCCGATAGTCCGATGTTAACTTATTATCTAAACATCATCATTATTATTAACGTTAAATATTCTATTAAGTGACTCGTAGGTTTGGACATTTAATTAAATGAAAATAGCCAACTGGAAACAAACAAGCAACGGTTTCCATTTTTTTTTTTTTATTATTATTATTTTCACTTTTAATTATGAATGAATAATAATAATAATGAGTAAATATTAATTGATTTTTTTTTTTTTTGGCTCGCCGCTTTAAATTTTAAAAAATAAAAAAATTTTCACGATATTGAGAGAAAAAAAAAGAGAAAATTACAAAAAAAAATTTTCCATCGTTTACAAAAAAAAAAAAAAAAAAAAAAACGGTTTCTTTCATTCGCGTGAATTTTTTTTTTTTTATTTGTTGTTACACCTAATTGTTCGCCATTTATTCATAGGTAGAACTTTCTAATACCCGACCAAAATTGTGCTAAGTAAATTTACACAAGCATTAATATAAATAATAATAATAATAATTTGATGCGTTTAAATAAGTAATCAATTTTTGTTTTGAAAAAATAAGAAAAACCGTTTAGTCGTCAATATGGTAGAACATTAATAAAATTTTCTTTTTGTTTGTTTTTCTCGAAAAAACCTGCCTGCCTGTATACTTTATTACGTACGCGTCAGACTTTTTATTTACTTTATTTACACATATTTATCCTCTCTATAAAAAAAAAATAAATAAATAAATAATTATTTATTTAAATTTTTTAATTCGCTTTCATTCATTTAACTTTTTTTTTTTTTTTTTTTGTAAACTCGTTTGACGACAACAACAACAACAACGCCGCGCAAAGATTAAACAAAAAAAAAAAAAAAAAAAAAAGAAAAGTGAAAATCGTAAATAAAAAAATTATTATTATTTTTTCGAATGTAATTTAAACGAGGGAGGGGGGGGTTCCCCTGAAAATTTTTTTTTCCCCCCCCCCCCCCGTTTAAAAATGTTCACGTTTGATTTGTCGAGTTAAGGAATACCGCGTTATGAATAGATTACAAGAAAATATTATTATTATTATTATTATTATTCCAATTAATTAATAACAAAGTGAAAAAAAAAACTTTTTGAAATTATTTCACGTCCTCTCTCATCATCATCATCATCATCATTATTATTATTATTTTTTAAAAATAATTTTTTTTTAAATTCCAAAACGAACGAATAATGAAAGCGTATCGCCGGGATACTAAAAATGTTCAGAAAGTTACGTATACTAACTTGGACTAATTATGAAACTATTTAATATTAATTAATATTCACATCTTATGCGTTTTTTTTTTTTTTTTCGAATACGCGTGCATGCATTTTCATTTGCAAATACTATTATTATTATTATTATTATTTGGTCAACAATAAATATGGGTAACTATGGGTACATAACACACAAACACACCGAAAAGAAATTTTTTTTTTTTTTTTGGAAAACTTCCGGTAGAATTTCGTAACATTCATAACAAAATTTAATTTACGAACGATTCGGTGGGGATGCAAAAAAAAAAAAAAAAAGTAATTTGAAATGATTATTATATAAAAATTATCATTATCATTAATATTATTATTATTATTATTATTGCAGTTGACCATAAAAATTATATTTTAGCGTATCTAATTATTTTTAATCGACTTTTATCTATCTCTCTCTCTCTCTCTCTCTCTCTCTCTCTCTCTCTCTCTACTACCGCTAACAAATTTATTAAATTGTAATCGTTAATTTAATAATATAGAAAATGATAATAATAATGATAATAATAATGATAATAATAATAATAATAATAAAAATCGACCTTTAAATTTTATCATGCATTTTTTAGTAACTAATTTAATTTATCGAAATAAATAATAATAAAAATTGTGAGTTTTATTTAGGGAACGACATTGAATTCGTTTTTTACGAACGATTCGCCATCTTTTTTTTTTTTCTGCGTAAATTAAAATGGCGGTATTTTAAATTTGAACGTAATATATAACGTTTTCGATAATTTTCACATTGGAAAAAAATTTTTTATCGATTTTAGCATAATAATAATAATAATAACCGTTAATTTTAGTTCGAAGGTTGAGGGGAGAGATATTAAAAAAAAAAAAAAAATTAAAATTTTTTTTTACCTTTTTGTGATTCCAAAGAACATTTACGGACGGTTTTCCTCTTCTGAAATCACTTTGGTCGATGACATCGTCATGTATAAGAGAAGCAGAATGAATCATTTCTGCAATCATAGCAACATCCCTTTGGGATGGTGTGAGGCACCTAAAACGACATTTATTTATTTTAATTTTTGTTGTTACCGAATGAAAATTTTTTTTTTTTTGGGGAGGGGGGGCTAATTATTTTCTCGGAATGATTTTCAAAAAAAAAACGATAACGAGCAAGTTTTTTTAAAAAAAAAAAAAAGTAGCTTAAAATTTTTAAAAACAAAGAATAATTATGATGATAATAATAATAAGTTATTGAAAGTGCTAAAAGCAATTTTCGACGGCTTCCATTTTAAAAAAAAAAATTTTTTTTTTTTTGTAATGATGTAACATATAATGATGACCATGAAACTATGATAGGTTCACTGCAAACTTGTTATTTAAAATTGAATACCATCCATAAATAATAAAGAAAAATTATTATTATTTATTACTATTTTTCCTATTTTTTTTTTTTTTTTTATAAAAAACAATAAATGAAAACAAAGGACTCACTTTCACTTTTGCATTAAAATTGAATAAAAAAAATTGACCGTGAAAGTATTTATTTTACTACCACAAAAAAAAATAGAAAAAGAAAATCTATGCGATAGGGGCTCATTAAAATTATTAGGAAAAGTAAATAATTTTCGACTCGTTATTTAGCTTGATGTTTAAAAAATGTCGGAAAATGCGGAAAATTAATCGCGAGGAGGTCGTTGATGTGTAGATGTCATCTTAATAATAACAAAAAATAATTATTTTCTCATTGTAAATGGTAACTAGCTCACTGGGTCATTTAATCCATGCCTATGACATGATAAATTCAATGAAAGGTGGTGTACCTACATTCAAATAAATTTACTTTCTTCGATAAAAAAAAAAAAAAGGGGGGAGGGGGGGAAACGAATTTTTCATTTTGAACAGTTCCAATAAACGTTCGTGATATGTTAAATAATTATTTTACGATTGGCAAAAATAAAAAATTAAAAAAATTTAATGGAAACGCATGAGAGGGAAATGATTTTCTCTTTGACTTTACATTTCGTTTTGTTTTTCCAGTTTAAATTCAGGCTCTTTGTGCCAATAAAAATTATTTTTTTCATCATCAACCTTGTTAATAGATATTTAACGATAAATGCCAATGAGGAAATAAATATAACATGAAACGATAAATTTTTTTTTTTTTTTTTTTTTTTTTTTACAACGACCACGTAATTTTTAATTTTATGTGACAATTATTATAATTAAAATTTTTTTTTTTTTTTTTTTTTTTTAAATAAAAACTTTGTATTGATTGTTACGAAATAGAAAAAAAAAAAAAAAAAAAAAAAATCATTTAAAAATTTTTTTTTTCATGGGCATCAACCCCCATTGAGAAATTTCTTATTAAATTTTGCTTGGAAAATTTGTTTGAAGTAGGATAAAAGTGCAACTCTCGCAATGATTTCATTCAATGTCGTTAAAATATTAATAATAATAATAATAAACTCGTGGAAAAATTTTTTAATTGAAAAAAAATAAATAAATGCGTTGATGGTTTTGTCCCTGATTATAAATTGATAAGATTTTTTTTTTTTCCCCCCCCTTAAAAAAAAAAAAAAAAAAAAAAAAGAAAAATTTTTATTTCCGTTTGTACAAAGAAAAAATTTTTTTTTTTTTTAGGTTTTCAGGTATTCAATTTGTTAAACCTAATTTAAAATCGTGAACAATACAAAAAAAAGACAAATCAAAACCCCGAATTTATTCACGTTTAATAATAATAATAATGTTAAAATGATTTTTAACAATAATAATAATAATAATAATTACATTATTACGTAAAATTTATCGGAACTTATATTGTCGACTAACAATATGTTTAACAATTATATTTTACCGTAAGTGTTAATAACTAAAAATTACTTTAACCAAAAAAAAAAAAAACCTAATTGTAAAATTGTACTACTACCACGATACTACTACTAATTTAATCCATTTAAAAATAATAATAATAATAATAATAATAATAATAATAATAATAATAATAATAATAATAATAATAATAATTGACTTTTTCGATACGAGAAAAAATTTAAAATACAAAAAAGTTACGTAAACATTAAGTGGACGCCGGTGAATCTCTTTTTTTTTTTTTTTTTTAAATAAATCTATAATTTTATAGTCAAAGATTAATTTGACCGGTAAAATGGGGGGGGGGTGGGAGAGGGGAAATGAAAAAATGTTTTTAAAAAATAAAAATTGATAAACGTCAAATCGTTTTCATCCAAATCATTTCACCTTAGGGTTAAACATAAATAATTATTTGTTTACAAATCATTCACTCACTTCGAAATCACCATCACCATCACAATCACCGTCATCGTCATCGTCATCATCATCATGTTTCAACTTTTTTTTTTTTTATTATTTTTTTTACCTTGAATGCGTAAACGCATTCACGCACTCGCACGCACGCATCCAATCAAAAAATAGTTTGACTTCTTATTAAGAAAAAAAATAAAAACAAAAAATTTTTTATTTTTTATAAGAAAAAAAAAAGAAAGAAAGAAAGAAAATGGCGATGTTTGTTACAAATTTTTTTTGTTTACGAAAATATTTTTTTAAGATAATCCGCGATAATCCGCGATTAGGTTAAATATCATAATTAGAAAAATTATGTTTTCGACAATAACAAACATAAACGTGTGAGCAAATTTAATAAATCATAAAAAAAAATTACGCACGCGTATAAAAAGCAAAATTAAAAGCATTAAATATTATAAATATCTCGTTTGCCTTTTAAAAAAAAAACCACGTTAATTAAAAATAATAATAATAATAATAATAATAATTAAGATAATAATGATAATAAAAGGATGTGTCTCATCGTAAAGGGTAAAAGTACGTGTCCCACCCCACCTGTATACCGAATCACCTTCGAAGGATAACGATCTTTTTTAATGTTTATTTTAATAATTATTTATCGATAAAAAAATATATATATACGGTAACCTTGCTTTTGATTATGTTGCAAAACTTACAAATGGCATCCTCCTCGAAAATGGGGGGAGAGGGTGGGGAGGGGGAGAAACGTAATAAAATATTATTTTAAAAAAATCAAATCCGTAAGAGAACTTGTTTATCAATGATTCGGGAAATGCAACCGAAACCCACCCATTTTTAAATAATACCTTTCTTTCTTTTTTTCTTTCTTTCATTTTTTTTTTTTGTGACTTCTACGTTTACGTAAGTGTGTGTGTGTGTGTGTATCATTAAAAAAAAAAAAAAATTCACAAATCCTACTTTTCCCTCACGGGGTACATTATTTCATTCATTCATTCATTCATCATTGAGTCATTAATTTATATAACGATACGTTACATGTTTTCCACGAGAATTTATTTAAAACAAAACAATTATAGAATTTTTACTATTATTATTATTATTATTATTATTATTATTATTATTATTATTATTATTATTATTATTATTATTATTATGTTGTTGTTTCAATTTTAATGTTCGATTCGGTGACATAAACGGAACGGAAATCCAAAACGACATTTTTTTAAAAAAAATTTCCCTTAATTTCAATGACGAGTTTATCGTATTAAAAACCTACTACGACTTATGATTTTTTGGAATAGAGAAAATATCAGGCGTATATAAAAACGCAGGCACGCACGCATTTAAAATTCCACGATTCGCAAATTGTAATAAAAAAAAAAAAAAAAAAAGTAATTTATTATTATTATTATTATTGTCAAACCGCATCATGTTGATATCTATTATTGTTTTTTTTTTTTTTTTTTTTTTTTTATTGGTAAAAGTTAAATTAGTATAAATTAAATATGAAAAAAAAATAT
>NW_002987246.1:182679-185233 GCF_000006295.1 Pediculus humanus corporis | reverse complement strand
ACCTGCGAAAAAAAAATAAAAAAATTAATATTTTATTTTTAACTTTTACAAAAACACAAATAATAACGATAATAATAATAATAATAATTTCGAAAGGTATAATTGATATAAAATCAAAACGATTCCAAAAAAAAAAAATAAAAAAAATTTCAATTATTAAAATACGTAATAAATTGTTTCAGTCTAATAATTGCGGCACATGAATCCATGTCAAATTATAAAAAAACGATTATTTTTTCATTTATCATAACCTAATTTTCTTCTTTTTAAAATACTTTCATATGAACTCGCAAATATTCCGTTATTTAAATAATAATAATAATAATAATAAATTTGACCTTTTTGTCTAAAATTGATTTTGAGATATACATATAAAAAAAAAAAACGCATAATTATTTTTTATAACTACCGTACTTAAGTGGTAGTACCTAATTAAAAAAAAAAAAATTACAGGTAAAATTGACCCTAAGAAGAGGTAAATAATTAATATAATTTAAATATATATATATATATATATATATATATATATTATAAATATTCATATTTTTTTGATGTTTTATTTGCCGGTATCCTTCTATGTCTAGGTCAAATTATTTAAACGTGTTCTGACTGGCCTCTTTCAAATTGAAGGAATAGGAATGACTGACTGACAAAAGATCAATCCGAGAATTATTTATTTATTTTATATAAATTTTGTTAATCAATCATTCACTCTCAAAGTGAATTCATTTCCAAAAACTTTATTTATTTATTTATTTATTTTACGGTTAAAAATAAAATATTACTATCACACAATTTTTTTTATTATTCTTTTGAAGAAATCGTGTTTTTTTTTTTTTAATTAATTTATTTATTTTTCATTTCGCATATTAATCCGAAAGATTCGCTTTCATTTTGTAATAAAAAAAAAAAAGAAAATTTCTATTTAAAAATTTGTTGTTTTTCTTTTCTTTTTTTTTGCCTATGACATTTTGCCATTAAAAAAAAAAAATGTCTGTAAATAATAAATAAATAAAAAATTAGTTTCACTTGTGACTCGAAAACCGTTTAAAATGTTTATTAAGTACATTTTTTTTTTAAAAATGTCTCTATGACTTTGATGTCTCTTTATTTTATTTTTTTGTTAATGTTTATATTTTTTTTTTATTTGATAAATGATAATAATAATAAAAAAATTCGTCTGCCATTGATTTGAACTTTTCTGCGATCTGTAATCGCAATAAGAAAAAAAAAAAATTAAAATTGTCAATAACATTAACCGAGAAAATTAAACAATAACATTAACCGCTTAATTATTATTATTATTATTATTATTATTATTATTATTATTTCGCTGTCACCTACATAAATTAATATTCTTATTACATTTAAACTTTGTGGTGGTGGTAGAAAATATTTTTTAAAAAAAATTACAATTAAAATTTTTTTTTTTCGATTTCAATTTCAATTATTTTTCAATTTTTTTTTTTTTTATAACAAACGGCCTTATTAAGTTTTAATTTAATTATTATTATTTAAAAAAAAAAAATTAAAGTAATAAAATAAAAAAAAAAAAAAAAAGGTATAAATCAGATCTTGAAATCAAGGAATACAACATATGAGTGGGCATATATATAAAAAATATAATGAGGGGAAAATTTTCCAAAACCTTCCAGTAAATTTTTTTAATATATATATTTTATTATTATTATTATTATTATTATTATTATTATTATTATTTAATTCGAGGTTTTGAATTACTTTCAGTTCCGGATATAATTGGGGGCCAGTACGTAATTATTATGGACCGTGACCTCATTGGGTTAAACCTAGTAAAAGATCACAAAGGTAGGTGATTTCGTTATTATCCTTCATTCAAGTCGTGCACATCTTAATAACAAAAAAAAAAAAAAAAAAAAAAAAAAAAAAAATTGAATCCTTTCGATATCATTATTATCATTATGAGAAATTTTTTTTTTTCAAAATTCAACCGGTTGAACTTTACCGCCGGGGGACCGTTAATCAGTAAAATTTAATTTATTATCTAAACATATCTACCTTAATATTATTTTGACATCGTAAATAAACCTCAAGATCGATGATAATCAATTTTTTTTAACTAAAACTTTATTATTATTATTATTATTATTATCAAAAAGGAAAATTATCATTTATTATTTTCTCTTCACGAAATTATTATATATTGTATTTATATTTTTTTTTTTTTTTTTTTTAACGAGGAGACCTTTAGACTTTAACCTTCTTATACTCAAAAGAAAAAAAAAAGAAAATACGAACTCAATTTTTATTAAATTACTTTTGAGATCGAATTTTTTAAATAATAATAATAATAATAATTTTAAATTACTTTGACATATTTAAACCCTATAACCGATATTATTTGTTACGTAGGAAAATTTTTTCCCCCATATAAAAAAACTCAAAACGTAAACATACATAAAAACAAAGCATTAAAAAAAGATTTTCTTTTTCCATAAAGAAAACACTTAAAAAAAATTAATTATAAAATATAATTATTATTTAAATTAATAGTTTTTTAAACATATTTTATTTC
>NW_002987246.1:178660-182151 GCF_000006295.1 Pediculus humanus corporis | reverse complement strand
TTTTTTTTTATTTTAAATTGCACTTTGAAATTGTTTGCAATAGAAAAGAAAAGAAATAATTTTCACTAAAGGAAAAATGAAAATAAAAATTTTTTTTTTTTACATTAATTAGAAACAATTTGTTGTTTAAAGCAACATGGCATTGCTGCCATTTTAACAGAAGCAAAACAAACGTTTTGGTTTGTGGTATTTTTTTTTGTAAAATTAGAAAATAGGCGCGGCCAAATACTTTCATATTTTAAACCTCACAAATTGAGAAAGTATCACGTTAATCTGCAAAACTACATCTCCTAACTAGAGGCAAATAAATATTATTATTATCAACATCTACCTTTGTGACAATAATAATTTCCCCCCCCCCCCCCCAATATCTTTTAACCTGAATTTTTTTTCTATTTTGTAACCTTTTAAAACCAGAAAGCGCACAAAATTAAAGAGTTTTTTTTTTTTAAAAAAAAAAAAGAAATTTAAATTTTTTTTTTCGTTATTTTCCCTACGTTTCGTTTTTATATAAATGAAAGTTTTATTTAAAAAAATTATTATTCGTTTGATCAAGAAGAACGAAACAAGTTAAAAATTCGTGTTTTCGGTTTACACTGGTCAACAAGTAGGACACAAACACACAAAATACTTTCATTGCCTCTTCTTCTTTTCACTCTCACTTGGAAAAAAAAAAAAAAAAACGAGTGCGATATGTTCGTTCCTCTTTTTTTGTACCATCGTACCTAAAGTGGAAGAAGTTTGTCAATGTGCCTATTACTTCAACGAAAAAAAAAAACTATTTAAATAAACATAAACTCAATAAAGAGAAATTTTTTTTTTTTTTTTTACCGGGCCTTAAAGCGAGTTAAACCATTCGAAAGTATTTTTTTTTTTTTAGTTAAATCCTTAAAAATAATAATAATAATAATCGTGTAAAATTAAAATTATAAATTTTTTTAAGCGACAGCATTAAAAGAAAAATTAAATATTTAAATTATTTTATATATATATAAATTGAAACCGAGGTCAACAGGTTAGGATCGAGATTTATAAAGGGGGAAAAAAAAAACAATTGGAAAAATACAGAAAAATAAATCCGAGTATATTTTTTTTTGTTTCAATACAGACCACATATCAAATCGACCGTTATAATTTTATTTTTCCGAACATACATACCTGATACCTTAAATTAAATTAATTTTTTTTTTTTTTTTTTTTTTAGCACACCAACTAGTTCACCAATATCAAATCAGGAAAAGTAAATTTAAACTGGTTGTATGGCAAACTTTTTTTTTTTTTTTTTTTATTTAAGCTATAACATCGACCCAGTTGCAGTAATAATAATAATAATAATATGTAAAAAATAATTTATTTATAAAATAAAACATTTAACGATTAATAAGTTTTTTTTTTTTTTTTTATTTTCAATATGCAAATTATTTATTTATTTATTTTTTTAATCATTTTGAATTAAATAAAATAAAATTTTTTATTCCCTTTTTTTTTTTCTTTTAAATAAAATTTTGCAACCATCCCTTTTATGTTTAATATAATATATATATATATATAAAACGTAAAAGAAAAAAAAAATTTAAGGAGAACGAGTCGATTGAGTAAATATTCCTAAAGCGATCAAAAAACGTAGTGGATTATTCCGTTAGAATTTTTTATTGAAACAAACGAATATACTTTCTAATGCAATTTCTCTATCTAGTTCAGCTTTAATAAATAAAATCGAAAGCGTGAAAAAAAGCTCTTACAAAACATTTACCATCCTATGCAATTTTTATTCTAAACACATAACATTAACATAACAAATGGAAAACATAGAAACGTATCGTGTTTGTCTGTTTGTTTGTTTTGTTCGGATAGAAAACGTAAAAGAATTCTTTTGAATTATATTTTATACATTAAAATAATTAAAAATAAACTTGACAAAAATTATCGATGTAATTAATTGAAAAGAGCAAGGAAAAAATTAATTATTATTAAATTTGAAAAATAAAAAAAAAAAAATTAAATTAGTTGTCATTATTGCCAAAATTGAAAGTACGAACTCCAATTTGAATTGGTGGAAAGGTTAACCGGCTTATAAAATGGGTCAAAAATATCAAGTAGATGTATTAATAATATTTTTACTTGTTTATCATTTTAAATCTCACGCGAAAAATAAAAAAAAAAATATTTGACAAAAAAAAAAAAGGAAAAATTATAAGAATTAGTAGAGGAAATGTTAGCATTTAAACTTTTAAAACAATTAGGGGGAGGGGAGGAAAAACAAAAATTTTGTTAAGATTGATATCGTGACGCCTAACAGGAAGGTTATTATTTTATCAAACAATAAAATAACAATAAATAATTTTTATTAAGTAAATATTAATAATTTCTTAACTCTTTAAAAAGTAAATAAAAAGATGCTATCGCAAAAAAAAAAAAAAATAGTTTATTCCACAAACATAAAAATAAAATTTTCCGTAACACCCTTTTTTTTCTTTTTGAAAGTATGTCCGCCTAAATAAGAATTACATGATGGAAATTAACTACCAATATTATTAAAAAAAAAAAAAAAATGAATACTTGTTTTTTTTTTTTTTTTATATCTAATCTAGTTAAATATATATTACATAATTTAATAATTATCGATCGGGTTTAAACATCAACTAACTCCAATCTAACCAATAAGAAAATATAAAATAAAGTTGAATGTATTAAAAACTGCTCTACATAATATCAATAGAAAAAAATAAAAAGCTAAATTTTTTAACCTAAAAAAAATAATCAAATATTAATCAATATGTAAATAATCGAAACAACTTATTCTCTCATAGAAACGTCATCCAAAAATTTAATTAAATTAATTTAACACACTTGAAATTAATTTAATTTATTATTATTTGATGATCGAACAACAACAACAACAACCTTTACTGATGGTTAAATTCATTTAATAAATAACTCGGAGCAGTTTTTAATCATAATGATTAAAATTATTATTATATTGTTGTTGTTGTTGTCGATGTTGCTGCTATTATTATTATTAATTTTATTTTAATTATAATAATAATAATAATTAAATCAAAATGATTACGATCTAAAAATGTGTGTAATGATAATAATAATAATAAATTATTAAATAAATATTGAATTGTGAAAACATTCTACATTTTCAAATTAAAATTAACATTCGACTAAACATAATCACACTTGAAATAATTTTATACCTTTGAGTAATTATATTTTGCCACATTGATGAAACAAAATTAATATAAAAATAATTATAGTTTTTAATACCTTACTGTGGTTCTGCATGATGAAAAAAATTAAAAATTTATAATTGAAAAATAATTTAATTTTTATAAAACATGTAATTTGAAAAGAAATCGATAGTTAGCCATTTATCCATCCAGGTTTTATTTCTTGCAACAGTATAAATAACACATCAACAAAAAAAGAAAATTTCTTATTTATAACTTTATAACATGATATAGAAAGAAAGTTTTTCTAATTTT